>NW_025335268.1:2937317-2990746 GCF_004798865.1 Varanus komodoensis | reverse complement strand
ATATATATATATATATATATATATATATATATATATATATTTTGTTGGAGGTTGTGAATTCTCAGCTTCTCCTTTCCACAAATTAAGGAGCTACCTTGCTTGAAATAACTTCTCTCTTTCCTGTGGAGCTGTAGCTTGAGCAACCTTTCTATAATAGAAAGTATGGAAGCCTGGTCATTGCATAATAATAAAACATGGAAGTGTAAAATCACAAGTATATAAATGCACTGAGGATGCTGCATGATTCCAAAACTTTGAAAATTTAGTTTGTAGATGCCTTTTTTCTTGTTTGTTTGTTTGTTTGTTAGTTTTTTAAAAAGTGGTGTGATCTCCAGGATGTTATATATGTCTTTCTTAGAGCAAGGGCGGCGGCCAAAGGGGTCGCTGCCGTTTGGGAGCCGTTCGGGGGACGAGAGGGGGGCTGGGCTGGCCAAGGACTTTTGTTGAAATAGGCTTGCCTACCGCTGAATCTTAGGGAAGGGGAAGGATTTTTTTCTCTTTTTCTTCTTCTTTTTATCTTTCTTTTTCTCCTCTTTCGAACTGCTTTATAATTTTACCCTGCTTTACTCAATGCTTTTGAGTCATCCCTGGCCATGTCGACGTTTATATATCCTGAGGAACACACGGGTGCTGCCATTGGCATGGTTACGGGCAATGGTCGTTACAGCAATAGGGGCTTAATGTGTCCACGTAGAAGAAGGATGGACAGATGGCTGACACCTATCCCTCCTTCTGGTTCTGCCCCCAACCAGAGGGCGCCAGGTAGCCTTGTCAACCACCCCTTGGGCCTGACTGTGCTGCTGCTCAATGCCAGGTCGGTCAATAATAAATCTTCCCTCATCCATGACTTGATTGTGGATGAGGGGGCCGACCTGGCTTGCATAACGGAGACCTGGGCGGGAGAGGGAGGGGATGTTGCCCTCTCCCAATTGTGCCCGCCCTGGTAAGGTATCTGGTTCAACACTGTTCACGCCCAGAAGGGAGGGGAGGGGGAGTCGCGTTGGTTTACCGAGCCTCCATCTCTCTCACGGGTCTTCCGGTCCCTTCGAGACCAGAGCTGGAGTGCCTCTACTTGGTGTTGGGCGAACGAGACAGACTGGGGATTCTATTGGTGTACCGTGCACCCTTCTGCCCAGCAGTCTCCCTATCTGAGCTGACAGAGACCATCTCGGACCTGGTGTTGAGGACCCCCAGGATGTTGGTCCTGGGGGACTTCAATCTCCATGCCGAATCTGGACTGACCGGGGCGGCTCAGGACTTCATGGCCTCTATGACAGCCATGTGCCTGTCTCAACACGTCATCGGCCCGACCCATGAACGTGGACACACTCTGGACCTGGTTTTCTCGACGGGGCAGGAAGAGGATGACCTGAGGGTGAGGAATTTATGTTTGATTCCCCTGTCATGGTCAGACCACCTCCTGGTGAGGTTTGTGCTCGAGAGCGGCCTCTCCCTCTATAAGAGTGCGGACCCGATTGTATGGGCCCGCTCCTGGAGCCGGATGAATCCGGATGGATTCCTGAAGGCCCTGGGGGAGTTTCCGGCTGACAAGACTGGTGCTCCTGTCGAGGCTCTGGTCGAACTGTGGAACAGAGAGATGACCAGGGCTGTGGACACAATCGCTCCTAAGCGTCCTCTCCCACCGGGCAGAGTCCGCTCTTCCCCTTGGTATACACCTGAATTGCAGGCGATGAAGCGGGTTGGGAGACAACTAGAGCGTAGGTGGAGGAAATCATGGGATGAATCTGACCGAACACACTTGAGAGCCCACTATCGGGCCTATGCTGTGGCGGTGAAGGCGGCGAAAAAGAAGTTTTTTTCCGCTTCCATTGCCTCCTCACAATGCCGCCCAGCGGAGCTTTTTCGAGTGGTACAAGGCCTGGTTTGCCTGGGTCCTAAGGAAGATCCGATGCCACCCTCAAAGGCCCGCTGTGACGACTTTGCCAGGCATTTCAGGGAGAAAATCGCTCAGATTCGTCACGAGCTGGACTCCACTAATGAATCAGAGGTTTCTGGGGAGACGCCAATGCTACCATCTGGTCCAAAATTATTGGAGGAATTTCAATTATTGCGGCCCGATGATGTGGACAAGGTGCTTGGACGAGTACGTCCCACCAGTTGCCTATTGGATCCTTGCCCGTCTTGGTTAATAAATAACTCCAAGCACGGGATTGGGACCTGGATCTTGGAAGTGGTTAACGCTTCTCTGAGGGAGGGTCGGGTACCTGCCCCTTTAAAGGAGGCGGTAATACGACCGGTCCTGAAGAAAGCGTCACTGGATCCAGAGATGGCCACTAACTATAGACCTGTGGCCAACATCCCGTTTCTGGGCAAGGTGTTGGAGCGAGTGGTGGCGGGACAACTCCAAGCACTCTTGGATGAAACTGATTATCTGGATCCTTTTCAGTCCAGCTTCAGACCCGGGTACGGTACTGAATCTGCCTTGGTCGCCCTGTACGATGACCTGTGCAGGGAGAAGGACAGGGGGAGTGCATCCCTGTTGGTTCTTCTGGACATCTCGGCGGCTTTCGATACCATCGACCATGGTATCCTTCTGAATAGGCTAGCGAGATTGGGAGTTGGAGGCACTGCTTTGCAGTGGTTCCGCTCCTATATCAACGGTCGATTCCAGAAGGTAGTGCTGCGGGACTATGTCTCTGCGCCATGGCAGCTATGCCATGGAGTACCACAGGGCTCCATTCTATCCCCTTTGCTATTTAACATCTATATGAAACTGCTGGGAGAGGTCATCAGGAGGTGTGGGCTGCGGAATCATCAGTACGCTGATGATACCCAGCTCTACCTCTCGTTTTCCACTAATCCAGGTGAGGCAGTGGCTGTGCTGAACCGGTGCTTGGCTGAGGTAATGGAATGGATGAGGGCCAATAAGCTGAAACTCAATCCAGACAAGACGGAGGTCCTGTTGGTTGGTGGCTCGGGCTTCGGAGAGGGTGGATTTGACCTGGTCCTGAATGGTGCAACACTCCCTCTTAGGGACAAGGTCCGCAGCTTAGGAGTACTCCTCGACCCGGAGCTTTCTTTGGAAGCTCAGGTGACAGCGGTAGCGAGGAGCGCCTTCCTTCAGCTTCGGCTGATTAATCAGCTGCGCTCCTACCTGGAGTACGACTGCCTGGCGACGGTGACACACACGCTGGTGACTTCCCACCTAGACTTCTGTAATGCGCTTTACGTGGGGCTTCCCCTGAAGACGGTCCGAACACTTCAATTGGTGAAAAATAGAGCTGCCAGGTTGCTGACGGGGACAGGGCGTTATGCTCACATGACTCCAGTCCTCCGTCAGCTTCATTGGCTTCCCATTGAAGCCCAGGCCCAATTCAAGGTGTTGATTATGACCTATCAAGCCCTAAAAGGCTTGGGTCCTGGCTACCTGAATGAGCGCTTATGTCCGTATATGCCCGACCGCCCCTTGAGATCTGCGGGAGAGTCCCTTCTCCGGGAACCCTCCATGAAAGAAATTAGGAGAGTAAGTACTCGAAGGAGGGCTTTCTCTGCGGTGGCACCCAACCTATGGAATTCACTCCCCAAAGAGGTCTGCCTGGCACTGTCGTTACTGGTTTTTCGGCGCCAGGTAAAGACCTTTTTATTTGAACATCGTTTTAATTGTTAAAATATATGATCTGGCCAGGGCAACTTCTTCTTCCTTCTCTTTTCTCCTCCTATATTCTTTATTTACTTATTTTATACTGTTAATTTTAATTTTATATTATTATGTTTGTATCTCAGTGTATTTTTTGTATTTTTGTATTTAGTGGTAATTTATTATGTTCTATTGTATTTCAATGTATTTTATTGTGTTGTAAGCCGCCCCGAGGCTTCGGCAAGGGGCGGCATAGAAATGTTAATAATAATAATAATAATAATAATAATAATAATAATAAACCATACTTCCATAGCTGCATTTTCATGCACTTACCCCTACAAATGTGCACCTTTCCACCTGCTGTATCAGCTTAATCCTTAGACAGTACACATGGAAGAGCAATTATAGTTATCAACCAATTAAATAAAAAACAATTAAGGAAAACAATCCCACCATGGCTTTAAAATAAATATTTTACACTTAAATATGACCCACATTATTTCTTATGGTAAACGTTCACTACATTAAGATTTTTATTAATCTGCTGTGACCTAAAAAAAAACTGTATTAACAGTACAATGTGGAATTGGACTTTGAATGCAGATAAAGCCATCATCTTGAGAATAGCTCTTTCTGACAAAAAGGTGTTCTTTTGAAATAAAGTCCTATTCACTACATTCCTTTTAGAGTTAATGTGAATTTTAGTGCCTCTAATTTCAGATTGAAGTGAGGTCTAGAATAAAAATCACCAGCTGACAATTGAATTTATAGACAGTTGTGAATATTTCAGGCTTGTATAAAAGATCTGCAGAAAACCAAGTACAGAGAAGAAGAGGGAATTAAGTTTTTGGTGTAAAGTAATAGTGGCTCTAAGAATTCTTCCATGTAAGCTAAAATTAGGAGCAGCTCTTTTATTATTGAGCTGTGTTTTAGGCAAAACTCCCTGTAATAGCAAACTTGGTGATTGCCAAAATGGAGCTCTTGGAAAATAAAAGGAAGGAATCCACATATTAAGCAGACCCCCTAGGCTAGCATGAGGTTTTTCTTTTTCTTTTTTAAGTACTGTGCTGAAATTCCAAATGGAATCATTCTTCATCAACATGCATGAAAGCTGGAACAGGATGAAAATGTGGGGGGGGGAACCCCAATGTTCTCTGGGGGCAGAAAAGAATTGTTACAAATTTTGCAGGTCACTGAGAGAATTTCATTTTAATTGTTGGCTTCTGACTTGACTTTTTTGTTTGAAAATGCCCTTTTGTCACACAGCAATGGTGGCATTCCTGGCATGCTTCAGCAGCCATTTCCCTCCACTATGCCACCACAGAGCACAACATGAACTTGGTGGGGCATGATGGTCTGCCATTTACACCCCCAGTGGCCAACTACATATTCCACTAATTTAGCTGCCTGGGAACACCAAATACGGGAGGCAGATTTCAATCCTAATGTGTTCCAGTTAGCCTTCATTGACCACCTTTTGTATTTTCTTGTGAGTCATTGTAGTGCTGTGGCTGGAATGGAAGACTGGTCTTGGAAGACCCAGGTTCAAATCCCCAGTCAGGCATGACATTCATTGGTGAGCTTGTGTTAGTCACTGTCCCTTAGCTTCAGCTACCCCATCTTAACCTACTTGAGGTTAAAAAAGAAAGAAGACCATGTGAAGATCCAGGGCAATCTTGACAAAGTTGAATGCTGGACTTAAAGTAACAGAATGAGATTCAATAGGTGCAAATGCCAAGTCGTCCACTTAGGAAAAAGAAATCAAATGCATCAATACAAGGGGTGGGGGTGGGGGGAAGATACAGAACTGAAAAAGAAAAAGACTTGGAGTTATTGTGGACAATAGGCTAAACATGATCCTACAATGTGATGCAGTTGCAAAAAGGAAAAATGGTATTTTGGGATGCATTAATAGAAGTATTCCTTTCATATCACAAGAAGTAGTAGTTCTCCTCTGCTCCTCACTAGTCAGACCTCATCTGGAATAGTTTGTCCAGTTCTGGGCACCAATATTTAAGTAAGATGGAAAAAATTAGAAAAGGTCCAAAGGAGGGCAACCACAATTATCCAGCGTTTGGAAGCCCTGCCTTTTGAGGAGAGATTGAGAGAACTGGGCATGTTCAGCCTTGAGAAGAAAAGACTGAGGGAGGATATGATATCACTCTATAAATACCTCAAAGGCTGCCACAAAGAGGAAGGTCAAGAGCTGTTCTTGCTGATACCAGAGTGTAGGATGTGGAATAAGCATTTCAAGTTGCAACAACTCAGATTCAGGCTAGATATCAGGAAAAGCTTCCTCACGGTCAGAGCAATTCAACAGTGGAACCAGTTGCCTAGAGAGGTTGTGGGCTCTCCCACACTAGAACCATTCAAAAAGAAACTGGACTGCCATCTCAGTAGGATGATGTAAGCCGGTGTCCTGCAACAGCAGGGTTGGACCTGATGGCCTTCTTGGCCCCTTACAACTTTACTGTTCTATGATTCAAGGAAACACTGCTTTTAGTTCTTTGTAGGAAAGACTTGATATTATATTATGCCAGTGCTGTCTGGCTAGAGGTTGTCTGGTTCACTTACTGGATCCCCACAAAAATCAGTCATATCCCTCCCCTTACTACAGTGGCTGTGTTAATCTTTTAACAGTCCATATTTGTAAAAACAGGAAGTTTGACACAAAGGCAGCAAACACTTATATAAAATTGTCTAATTGGTAGATTGTGAGAGAATTATTTGGCATTTTTATCATAGCTATATAAAATCCTCTGCCAGGATGAAGGGTTGGTGAAGAAAGGGAAGGATGTCCTACTGACTCTACCCAAAGATCATAATGTATGTGAGACCTGTCAGTAATTGCAAGGTAATAAGTTGAATGGTGATGTGAGTACTCTGAATTAAAAGGAATTCACAGAGCTGCTATCAGTCGGTGATGATTCACTTTCAGATGTTGACTTGAGAAAAATGCTTGGCCAGCTAGAAGCAAGAGTGAAAGAACTCTGTTTATAAATTGTGATACTCATTAGTAGTGGTAGGTACATGTAGCAGATGCAAAAGAGCAGATGTTAGAACTCTTCTCCTTACCTTTCCTTCCTAGTTCTTTAGATAGCCTAACGTATTGAAAGGCTTTTTGCCAATTGGGCTACCATACTGATTGTATTTCTGCTCATCAATGTAATATTTATCCAGCTACCCATCTGATGGCTTTTGGCATTATAAGGAAATATGTGAGCAGTCAAAGAATTCTCAGTATTTACCTACTACTGTAGCTTATTTTGCCCAATTTATTTTAACTGTCACAGCATTTTCTGGCTCTGCTATCAGTGCCTCCAGGATTTGACTACAAAGGCAGGTAAGGACATGTTCTGTGTGGCTGCCCTTCAGTTCTGGAGCTGCCTTCTCACTAGAGGAAGTCCATCCAAGTCTGAACTTCTATACCCTCCAGAAATGTTGCATTTTTTTCTTGCTCTCAGTGGTGAAAGGTTTGGAGGTTGCTGAGTATGAGCTTAACATGTCAGAGTAGGAGGTTTATTGCATGAGAGTTATCTCTGCTTCTGAGGCAAGTTTCTGAGAATGCAGATTTCCAAAGAAAGTAAAAGCTAGGGAGAAGCATTTTTCTCTAGACTTCAGCAATTAGAATAGGATCGAACTTTCCATGCTTCCAGTTGTACCCCCATCCTGCATGAGGTCTTCTTTGTCTGATACTTGCATTTTTACAATAAGTGTAAGAATTGTAGAAATAAGTTCTACCATTTTCAGAATGGCTGACTGAGAAATGCTGGGAGTTCTAAGACTTGTTTCCTGCCGGGACATGCCTAGGTTTATGCTGTTAGAAAGCAAGCTGCACCAAGGCTGTGCTGTTCGGAACACCAAGTAACATCAGTGCCTCTGGTCTTTCCTTTTAAAAGCCCAGCAAGGTGAAAGTAATGATGGAGCTCTCAGATAGCTTCCTCCCACCCCCACAGTGAGGAAGTAATTGCTGTTAGGAAAAAGTTAATAAAAATGTGCCTTTGTTTTATGGTGCACAAATTAAGCACATCTCTTGATATGTCAAATATCATGGTGGAAGAACATTGGCTGTTTGAAAAATTAGATCCAACAGTTTGCCAGATAAGACAGCAAGACAATTGCTTTTTCCACTGATTTGACAGAACACTCACATTTTTAGAAATAAGATTGTTTTCTAACGTAGAACAAACGTCTGCATTGTGTATAATCATAAAAAGCCTTTTATGAGATATCACAGTATGTAAATGTACATGATTTTATTGCTTGGTTTTAATATGTTAAATGTCAAATAGTTAATCAGTAAAACTTTTAAACTTTAATAACAATTCAAGAAGTTTTATAAAGTCTTGAACAAATTAACCCAGATTGTAGGGAGCTTTCACAATAGATTTCTGAGGCATAAAATGTTTACATTTTCACCTAAAAATGTAAAGTGTGCATGCACCTGTCAGGGAGCTATGATTGGATACAGTTCCTTTTTGAACATCCCTCTAACCTGGATTCACATTTGTGTAATGGATGAAATTTTCTTTAGTCCCTTTTTGAAAAAGTTTTTAAAAATAGACTTAGCATGGGATTTGCTATGACTTCTTTGTCTCTTCTTGCTACTTATAACCAAAATTTCAATCTTTTCCTCCTCTTTTCTTCAGTGACAGGCAGATAATTTGCAAGTTCAAATTCTTGTGCTACTTAAAGAGGAATGACCAAGTAAAGGGTTTTTGCCTTGTAACAAGCAAACTTTATCTATTTTCTCCAGTTAAACAGCAAAACCTACCCAACCCCATCCAAATGTTAGATGACATATCATATGGACTTCAGGATATATGGGATACTTGCATTGTAATTACTGTTAGTCTTGAGAATAATAGCTAAAAAGTAATTGCAGGCAAAGCTGATGAATCATTCCACTTACACTTTGTGGAACAGAATCAAGCCTTAATTATTTGTTGGAAACTGAGATGATCTATTACTAAATAACACATTTTATCCTTCTCTTTCTATGTATAGATAGATATTCTAGATTCTGAAATTCAATCAATAGAAGATGCAGTTATGCTTTGTGAATCATGCTGACAGACAGCAATTACAGAGCAAAACATTTATTTATGCAAATGCAAGAAATATTTTTGACTTTCTTTGCTAGCAAAAGATGGGTTGGGGTTGGGTTAGGCAGTGAATTCTGTGTCATCATGAAGATGACAAGTTCAGAATTTGGGGAGTTGATTTAAAGAAAATTGGCAAGGGGTAGTACAGAGAAAAAAACAAATTAGAATCATTCTCTTTAAAGTTTTGTTTACTGCCTTTCAGAAGCTTTGATAAAGCTCTGTCATTGCCTTACACTGTAAAACATGTAAAACAAGAGGTATTGACCAATGAATGAATGATGTGTGGTCCTTAGCCCTTGTAATGCTGTCCAGGAACTTCTCTCTCTCTGTCTCTCACTCTCACTCTCCTTACAATGCAGGCTTCTCTGCAGAATGTCAAGCAAGGATCGACACATTGATTCCAGCTGTTCGTCGTATATCAAGACGGAACCATCAAGCCCCGCCTCCTTGACGGATAGCATCAATCACCATAGCCCTGGTGGCTCCTCTGACGCCAGTGGGAGCTACAGTTCAACCATGAACGGACATCAGAATGGGCTAGATTCACCACCGCTCTACCCTTCTGCCCCAGGTCTTGGGGGCAATGGGCCTGTCAGGAAACGATATGATGACTGCTCCAGTACCATCGCTGAAGATTCACAGACCAAGTGTGAATACATGCTGAACTCAATGCCCAAAAGACTGTGTTTGGTGTGTGGTGATATTGCATCAGGGTACCACTACGGCGTGGCTTCGTGTGAAGCCTGCAAGGCTTTCTTCAAGAGGACAATTCAAGGTCAGTATTTGATTATACTTCTTTCCTCCAAAAGAAAAGAAAAAAAACACATACACTCTTCAGTTCTTTGCCATCCCCAAAATTATTTTGTTAACTTGTCATGTCCATTTGTGTTAATGCTAAGTTCTCCTGTAATTTGGTGGCAGCTCTGTAAGTATAAAGACAGCACAATTTAAATGACTAGCTTTTTCTTCATTTTGATTCAAATATGTATCTTCCAGGGTAGGGGCATCTTTTTTGCTTACTCTTATGTGGATGGTAAAAATCAACTTCCAAACTTTAGGAGACATTCCAGTTAAAACCTCCATGAAAGGATAGTTTTGCCACAGGAAGAACTCTCTGATTCCCCTTAATCTATCCACAAGCTTCCCATTTACTGGCCCAGATTACATCTTTCTCAACCTTCTGTTGCAATTTCTATATAGTCTCTTCCCAAAGATCAAGCAAGCCTCAGTTAAAATAGAGGTGTAAAGCAGCCTTCCCCAACATGGTGGACTTTAGAGACATTTGGACTGTGACTCCCAAAATTCCCGTCTAGCAGGGCCATTGACTGTGAATTCTGGGTGTTGCAGTCCAAACATGCCTAGAATGGCACAAGCTTGGGAAAGGCTAGTGTAAAAGGATATAGGAAATTGCATAGGAAATTACACTGTCTGGCACTCGGTCTTTCAGTATCACGTGCTACCTGCTATTTCTAACTTCAGATGCCTGGAACTAAGCCTAACATCTGCTTGCAGAACATGTGGTCTGCCATTGAGCTATGGTTCTTCTCCAGTGCACTACTGAAACATCCTTTCAGTTACCTCCGTCAGAGATATCAGAAAATACATGGAACAAAAAACAGAGTCCCAGGCAAACCTGGTCTGGAGAAAATATTTTCTCAGTGCCAAAACTGAAAACCACTTACTTTGAAGCATGGTTTAACTCATCTGTTAAGACTACCCAAAAAACAAGCAAACAGACAAACTTATAATCTTTGTGTCTAGTTGTCACAGTGAAGTCCTTAATGCCTACAAAAAGGAAAAGAAGATTTCAAGATTTAGATGGGAGAAGAAAATCCTTGCTGATAACACAAAGCAGGCTATAAATGAAACACTAGGGTAAAATAAAAATAATCAGAAGTCATAGTCAGTATGAACAAAATTAGCATGAAAAGATTTGACTTTTAAGCCATTATGGGAAAAACGCTGCTGAAACACTATCTAACTAAAGTCTTAAGTACTTGCATTGATGGATAGACTGTAATATTATCAATCTATAAACAGCAATATTTTTAGGATTTGAAGCACCAGGTGATAAAGGTAGAGTTGATTTAAGGCAGTTTCTTACTTAGTGGTATTGTTCCTGTTTGTATTGAAAACTAAACCTAAACCAATATAGTGTTCCTTATCTCCAAAATGAGTGATGGCTGTCTTTCTAGTATAGGTCTTTCTGCCAAGTTAATTGCCTGCATTTGGTCTCTTTTTGTCAGTTTGCACCTGAAAAAGTCATCCCCAAACAACTGTTATTTATAGTAGCTACAAGGAAAGAGCCACAGCAAGCTCTCTGGAAAGGCAGACTTTGGTCCATCTGTAATACAGGCAACTATTTAACTAGCCTGCTCCTCCTTTTCAGTTCTATTTGCATGATTAAAACTGAAGCATACTCCATGTTGCTAAATCAAAAGTTGCCTAGCAGCAGCTGGTTCTCAACTTTGATAAAGCTGCTGTGTTGGGCATCTGGCCCAGCTTTCAAGAAACCACATTCCCTGTTCCACTGAGATTCAGTTCAGCTTTCTCCATGAGTTAACATACCCCCACACCAAACCTTCACGACTTGCAAGCACTCACAATCACAGGTCCCATTTCCATGTATATTCCCACCATTTGATGTACATCATACTACTGCAGTATGAATACACTTGATGAAAGAGTAATAATGATTGGGAAAACTTAATAGCTTACAGTGTTACTAAAAGGTTGTACCTCTATATGTATATCCATTTGTGGCTTATTAGCTAAACAAATTGCTGATACAGTGAAATCTGCAAATTGAACAGCATTGGATTCAAATTGTTCTGGTGTTTATTCTCAGAAATGCTGTCATTAAATAATTCCCATCCAGAGCAAATACCTTTGCCTGCTAAAAATGTTCTCACTCAGTTACATGTTGTTCCAAACTGCTTTCATTTCAAAGAAGGCAATAAAATGGCAAGTACTAAAATAGTGTATTACTTGGTGGTGGTGGGGGGGAATTAGTTTATTTTGTTGCATTAGTATCTTGAAAAATGGCATAATTTTAAATAAAGTAATTAAAATCCAACTTATAAGAAGCAACAGAAAACTTTATGTCCCAGAGGGGCAGGGGATAAATGTTCCTCTTTATTACAAAACGCTAAACCTTGTAAATATTAGGACTTGTTCAGGAGCTAGGTTTCTTCCCTCTCTCTTTCAAACCAGCAGACCATTCTTTGACAAAAGCTCCTTATTCTGCAGTGTACATCCAGCAAACTGTAACCAGTGAAGAAAGAATATCTGAGCATCCACAGAGTGGTTTGTTGAATCCAAATGAGAAACTACTTCTGAGAACCTTCCTTTTGGGTACCCTGGGTTCCACCCATTTGGGAGTGTCCTCCTGGAAATGGGCAAGCATCTTAGCTGTACACAGCACCTCTAGTTGGCTAGCCCTTCTCTCCCAACTCCACATCATGGGATCAAAGATCATACCAGACTCATTCAGCTACTGCCCCATGCTCCCGCCCAGCATATGTAGACTCCAACTACTTTCAGGGTCTGCCTGAATACGTAGAGATGGCAGCCTTGAGACATGCTCTTCTGCCTTTTCCATTTCTGTATCTGGAGGTTTCATAAATTAATAACTTAAGGTTGTACCTTTTAGTTCCAGGTTTCATCCTCCTCATGAGAAGAGTACATGCCACTCTGGCCCTGAAACGCATTTTATTTATTTATTTAAAATATTTATATGCCATCCTATTTGCAAAAAGCCTCAAGACGGCTTACAGCATAAAATAAAATATAACATAAATAAATTCCTAACCCACACTGGCTGCAGTTAAAAACATAGAAAAGACAATGTTAAAACTTACTAAAATAATCGCTGGAATAAAAAGGTCTTAACCTGGCACTGCAAATCAAATAATGACGGCACCAGGCAGACCTCTCTGGGGACCGCATTCCATAGATGGGGCGCCGCTGCAGAGAAAGCCCTCCTCTGGGTACTTTTGCCTCCTATTATCTTCACGGAGGGTTCCCGGAGGAATGCCTCTGCTGCTGATCTCAAGGGGTGGGAGGGCAAATATGGAAGAAGGTGTTCCTTCAGGTATTCAGGTCCCAAGCCATTAAGGGCTTTATAGGTAATAACCAGTACCTTGTATTGAGCCCGGACTTCGATGGGAAGCCAGTGAAGCTGGTAGAGGACTGGGGTTATGTGAGAATAATGCCCAGTCCCCGTCAGCAACCTGGCTGCTCTGTTTTGCACCATCTGAAGTATCTGGACTGTCTTCAGGGGCAGCCCCACATAGAGCGCGTTACAGTAATCCAACCGGGAAATAACCAATGCATGTGTCACTGTCGCTAGGCAATCTTCCTCCAGGTAGGGGCACAGCTGATAGATTAGCCGAAGCTGAAGGAAAGCGATCCTCGCCACCACAGTCACTTGAGCTTCCAAGGACAGCTCCGGGTCGAGGAGCACTCCCAAGCTGCGGACCCTGTCCTTTACAGGGAGTGCAACCCCATCCAGGGCAAAGTCCAGGCCACCTACCCAGGAGCTCGATCCACCCACCAACAGGACCTCCGTCTTTTCTGGATTAAGTTTCAGTTTATTGGCCCTCATCCAGCCCATTATCTCAGCCAGGCACCGGTTTAGTACAGCCACTGCCTCAACCTGGATCGGTTGAAAAAGAGAGAGCTGGGTGTCATCAGCATACTGATGATTCTGCAGCCCAAACTTCCTGATGACCTCTCCCAGTGGTTTCATGTAGATATTAAATAGCAAGGGGGACAAGATGGAACCCTGCAGTACTCCATGGCATAACTGCCATGGCACAAAGCCATAGTCCCCCAGCACCACCTTGTGGAATCGGCCGTCAAGGTAGGAGTGGAACCACTGCCAAGCAGTGCCTCCTACTCCCAATCCTGCCAGCCTATCCAGAAGGATACCATGGTTGATGATATCGAAAGCCACTGAGAGGTCCAGGAGGACCAACAGGGACGCACTCCCCCTGTCTCTCTCCCTGCACAGGTCATCGTACAGGGCGACCAAGGCAGATTCAATACCAAACCCAGGTCTGAAGCCGGACTGAAATGGGTCCAGATAATCAGTGTCATCCAAGAAACACATGCCTCTTCCATGCTCAACAGCTTGACGTGTGTGTTTTCATATACCAGGTATCTGGCCACATGTCCCACATCTTTTGATGCTGGCAAGAGACTCAAAGACTAACTACAGTGAATGATATGAGTGGGTTGAGGTCTTTCCAAATAGGAGAAAAGGAACTATCCATACATATCCATAAAGAACCAATATAATATCCTCTAGTTGCTCAGGTGAACAAGACTATCAGAGATGATTAATACAGATAGTGGGCATAATTAACTTCTTTTAAAATTTCTCACAAAGCTAATTGTTTAATTGACTTTAGAAACTGTATTTTGTCTTGGGAATCTTTTGGTGGAATTGTTATAAATAAGTATAAGTTAAAAAAAGACCCGAATAATCATGTAACAGTTTTAATATAGATTCTTTGATAGCTATTTCTCTTAATAAATAAAAGTTGGACTTGATATAGTCAAACAATTTTCATGAAGGAAGCATGCAGTCAATCAAACCATTGAAATTAATTGGACTTAAATATATTTAATTTTGGCAATGGTGTTAGCCTCTAAAGCAACCTTCCTCAACCTGGTGAACTTCAGATGTTTTGGATTGCAACTCCCATCATACACGATCATTGGTTTATGGAAGTTGTGGCACTAAACATCTGGTGAAGATTAGGTGGGCGAAATCTGCACTAAAATTCCACAGTAAAGTATGTGTTTTTCCATTTTCTTTTTTGCTCCTGCTTTGAAGTATTGCAAGAACTGACTGGACTGGCAAAGCCTGATAGTTTGCTCCAGTTCTCTTGGCTCCTGCATGGCTCAATTCAGAGAATCTTCGACGGTGTTTGAGGGATGGATTTTTGCTTGTTTTAAATCTAAAACTAAAAACATTAAATATTTACAAAATGGTGGAAAGAAAAAAACCAAATTAAAACAACAAGAGAATAAAAGCAATGACAAATGCTTTGAATATGGTCTGGAAGCATATTAGGAGCTATTGCAATCAACATTGAATAGGTGTACCATGTTCCCTTCTACCCAGCCCCATTAATCAGTATGTACTAAGTGCGGCTTCTATGCCATTTTCAAAGGTAGTCCTGTATAAAGTTTGTTTCAGAAGTTCCGTCAGAAAGCATTCGTGCATGGTAATGTGATTCCCATTGACTTGCAGTTGGAAAATGTGGCTTCTGTAACTGGGATCATGTAATGAGAGCCATTTAGAGTAAGCACCTCCAAGTAGTGTCCTCTTCATGCAGCCACTGTGCTGTGCTTGGCTGATCCCCTGAGCAGTCTGTGGATTCATATATTGGGAGTGGTGATGTTAGAGAAGTTCTTGTTGTCTGCAATATGGGCCATGGATGCTATCATTGTTGTTTCTTGGCTGTGCTCAGGCAATGAACCGAGCTTTGCAAAAAGGATGATCTTGGGATCGTGACTTATTCTTAGTTAGACCAGTGGCATATCACCTCTGTATTGCCTAACCTGTCTGGCAGAGTTTTCCAGGGTTTCACACAGTTTTCCCCAGCTGTACCCTGCAACTGCAGGGATTGAACCTGAGACTTTCTATATGTAAAGCATGTGCTTGCCTTGGCCCCTCTTTAGGAGACTTAGGTTTCAGAGACATGGGGACAGGGTCATGTAGCCTCCTGCTGTAAAACTAAATATATGCAAGTTTTCATCTGCTAATAGGCTAGTAGTACTGTTTCTTTTCTCATAGTAGGAATGGGCAACTTGTAGCGCTCCAGATGTTTAGCCTCCAGATGTTTAGCCTAGCCTTCATTCTACACCAGTGACTATATGGACTGTTATTGATGGGGGTTGTAGATTAAAACATCTGGGGAGTTACTAGTGGCGTTCTCCTGATCTAGTGAACCCCTGTTAAATAATGCTAAAGAATGGAGAACGCTAAAGAAATGTGCTATCAACTTCCCCCTTAACTATAGTATGTAGTGGCATATGACCTCAAATCTGAATCCTGCATCACATTGTGCCCTCAGGAATCAGCCCATTGCCCCCCCCCCACACAAACACACACAACCAAGACAATTGGCACCTTTGAGGAACGCACTTTGCTCACCCTAACTGCCCCCCACCCCCCGGCTTGCAGTCCTAAGTGGGACCTAGCCTGGAAGCTGAGCTTGCAACTACTGAGCTGGTAGAGTTCTACCAGTAGGCTATGAGGGGAAAAAACCGGGTAACTGCCTGTGCCATGAATACTTGTTTACATGTTACTTATTCATATTTTCCTTTCTCTTGAATATAAAAACACCGCCCCCCCCACTCCTGTTCTTGCAGTGTCAGCAATGGTTGTAGCTAAGGAAACATCACTTACCAAAAACTGATAATGCAATTGTGAAATTCACAGGGCTTTTCTACAATTTCTTAAGCAGGACCAGGCAAAGCCCTTTCAAAAAATTTATTTATAATGTATAAAATTGGAGAGAGGTCTCAACCATTCATTTGAAGAAGATCTGTGATGAAATGAACCTCTAAAATTGATACAAAATATAACCTGCTCCACCTACGCTCTACGTCTAGAGCGTAGGTGGAGGAGATCATGGGGTGATTCTGACCGAACACACTTAAGACCCCATTATTGGGCCTATGCTGTGGCGGTGAGGATGGCGAAGAAGAAATTCTTCTCCGTTTCCGTTGGCTCCTCACAATGCCATCCGGCGGAACTTTTTTGGGTGGTGCAGGGGCTGATACATCCAGGCCCAAAGAAAGATCTTGTGCCACCCTCGAAGGCCCGCTGTGACAATTTTGCCAAGCATTTCAGGGAGAAAATCGCTCAGATTCGCCACAAGCTTGACTCTGCTATTGAATCAGATTCTACTGGGGAAACGCCATCGACGCTGTCGAGTCCACAATTAATGGATGAATTTCAGTAGTTGCGGCCTGATGATGTGGACAAGGTACTTGGACAAGTACGTCCTACCACTTGCTTACTAGACCCATGCCCATCTTGGCTACTTAAGAAAGCCAAGGACGGGATTGGGACCTGGATCCTGGAGGTGGTCAATGCCTCTTTAAGAGACGGCCAGGTACCTGCCCCTTTAAAGGAGGCAGTAGTCCGGCCAGTCCTAAAGAAGGCATCCCTGGATCCAGAGGTGGCTGCCAATTATAGACCGGTGGCCAACATCCCGTTCCTGGGCAAGGTGCTAGAGCGCGTGGTGGTGGGACAACTCCAAGCACTCTTGGATGAAACTGATTATCTGGACCCATTTCAGTCCAGCTTCAGACCCGGGTATGGCACTGAATCTGCCTTGGTCGCCCTGTATGATGACCTGTGCAGGGAGAGAGACAGAGGGAGTGCGTCCCTGTTGGTTCTCCTGGACCTCTCAGCGGCTTTCAATACCATCGACCATGGTATCCTTCTGAATAGGCTAGCGAGATTGGGAGTTGGAGGCACCGCATGACGGTGGTTCCGCTCCTATCTCAATGGCCAATTTCAGAAGGTGATGCTGGGGGACTATGGCTCTGTGCCATGGCAGTTATGCCATGGAGTTCCGCAGGGGTCCATTTTGTCCCCTTTGCTATTTAACATCTACATGAAACCGCTGGGAGATGTCATCAGGAGGTGTGGGCTGCGGAATCATCAGTACGCTGATGATACCCAGCTCTACCTCTCATTTTCCACCAATCCAGGTGAGGCAGTGGCTGTGCTGAACCAGTGCCTGGCCGAAGTAATGGGCTGAATGAGGGCCAATAAACTGAAGCTCAATCCAGACAAGAGGGAGGTCCTGTTGGTGGGTGGCTTGGGCCTCGGGATGGGGACCTTGAGCCTTGTCCTAAACGGGGTTGCACTTCCTCTGAGGGACAGGGTTCGCAGCTTAGGAGTGCTCCTCGACCCTGAGCTGTCTCTAGAAGCTCAGGTGACGTTGGTGGCGAGGAGTGCCTTCCTTCAGCTTCAGCTGATACGTCAGCTGCGTCCCTTCCTGGTGAACGACTGCCTGGCGACAGTGACACACAGGCTGGTAACTTCCCGATTAGATTTCTGTAACGCGCTCTACGTGGGGCTACCCTTGAAGACGGTCCGGATACTTCAGTTGGTGCAGAATAGAGCTGCCAGGTTGCTGACGGGGACTGGGCGTTGTTCTCATATAACCCCAGTTCTCCGTCAGCTCCACTGGCTCCCGATTGAAGTCCGGGCCCAATTCAAGGTGTTGGTTATGACCTATAAAGCCCTAAATGGCTTGGGACCTGGATATCTAAAGGAACGCTTGCGCCCATATATGCCCTCCCGCCCCTTGAGATCAGCAACGGATACCCTTCTCCGGGAACCCTCTGTGACTGATATTAGGAGGGTGAGTACCTGGAGGAGGGCTTTCTCTGGGGTGGCGCCCCATCTATGGAATGCGCTCCCCAGAGAGGTCCGCCTGGCGCCGTCGTTATTTGTTTTTCGGCGCCAGGCTAAGACCTTTTTAGTTAGAACTTACTTTAAATGTTAAATTATTGAATTAATTAGGATTTTAAAATTTTTATGCACCGGGGGTTTTTAAATATTTTTAATTGTTATATTATTATTATTATTATTATTATTATTATTGTATTTTTATGTATTCTTTGTGAGCCGCCCCGAGGCTTTGTTGCGATGGGGGCGGCATAGAAATGTTTTAAATAAATAAATAAAACCTTAAAAAGAGTGAGAATGGGGGAAACACTGGGATGAACATTGTTTTATTATCAGGAAATGAATGAGTGAACAAGGGTACTACCATCAGGGGAAATAGCTAGTATAGAATCACCCCAACAGAATTTCACCAGTCAAATCAAATGTTAGAGATATTAAGCTTATGATGATTCCCACATGACTCCTTTAAAGGGCAGGGACTATTGCTGAAGGCATAAGGAAACAGGAGTTCCGCTCTACAAACATCTAATTTACCCACAAAATGAAGATCTTTAGCTCTGATAACACTAAACCCTGTCCATTTTGGAGGCTTTAGAAATTTAGTCATTGACATCTATTGACCTAATATTGCAACATCCCACCTAGTCACTAAATTAGAAGTGGATATATTGAGACAAACTTCAATAAGTTGTTTTTTTGTTTTTGTTTCTGGGGTGCGGGGGGCGTGGGGGTTGAGGTCCAGTCCTTGACAACTTGTGATTGCAGCCAAAATGATTCAGAAATATGCAAATAATTAAACAAATGGTGCCAACACATTTTACACAAATAGATTACCTAGCTTAGGCTCTATTATTCCTTTCAGTTATAATTTGAAGGGTCGGGAGTGTGTCTGTCCATGTTTAAACAGTTGCTTCTGGGTGCTTTGTTCACTGCAGCTGCAGAAGAGTTAGCTCTTCAGTGTATGGTGCCGTGTTTATCTGCTGCTGAGCCAATTTGATCTGTAAACCTAGGAACACTGTATAATAAATATAGTATCCCTTCAATCACTGGGGCAGTCAATAAAGGTGGAACTAGTTATGTAAATTATGATAACGTTACCTTTGAAATGAGAACCATAGGGTTTGCCTCATGCAACTTCCAAAGGGTAAATGTACACCATTCTGGGCTGATGCCGTCTCAAGTAAGCCAAGAGTACATTGAAGAATATGAAAACAGTTGAGTTGTTTGGTCTCACAGACCTATTTGCCAAGAGTTAAGGGAATATTTTTAACTAAAAGGTCGTCATTGAATGTAGAAATGTGCAGTTCTTGGTGTCAGTGCAAATATGGCAAGCCTCCATTCAACCTAACACAAAGTGAATTCATCATTTCTTGGTTAAATCACTCACCTTATATAAGTAAAAAAGTAAGTATCAGCATTTCCTTCCAATAATGTTTAGGCAAATAATGATGGATCCCCTTTGATTTGCCTCACCTATTTCTCCAAATTCCTTAAATAACAACCATGAATACATTCAGACTTGTATGTTTTCAGTAATGTCATTGTTCAAGCAAACCATAAACTGAGACTGCAGTCCAATACCCACTTACCTGGAATAAGTCCCATGGAAATGAATGGGACTGAATTTTGAACAGACATGTAAAGGCTTGGATATAATCCACTCATCTAACTAAAGAAGCTTAAAGGTATTCTTAGGCTTCACTTTGATGCAATTTTAAACAGAGGCTGGGTTTGCACAACATGAAAAGCCACAGTGGGTTGTTTTTTTGTTTAAAAACATAGTTGATCATTGGAACACTGTTGTGGTATTTCAGCATGGTATGTTTTGTCTTTAGAAACAATGAACAAAAATAATACAGTTTTTGTATACCACTATGGCTCATTGTGTTGTCCAAACCTGGAAAGCATAACCCATTGTGGTATGAAGGCCAGAACCAGAGAGCCACTTGGCAAGAGTGGCCATTGCCTCACTTGCCAAGTGGCTAGAGAGCTCCTGTGACAGCTGCCATTTTTCATGACTGTCTCTTCTTGCCTCCTGTCATAAAGATATTCAGTGTGTGAAGCTTCTCACACACTTCAGAAGTAAAGGGAGAGTCAGCTGGCTGGCAGTGCTTGGTTGCGAGCAGCACTGCCGTGCTGATTTCCCCACTTATGTTTCTTTTTACGACTTGTGAGAAAGGTGCTTGGGTGAAGCCCAGTTTGGAGATGCCTCTGGCAAGCAGGAATGGGAAGAGAAGCAAGTGGAGAAATCAACTGAGCTCCTAGCTGAACACCTGATTCTCTCCCTCCGCCTTGCACATGTGAGGGGCTTCCCTCAGGTATACATGCAGGTAGAGAGCAGATGAATCAGGTGAGAGGTGTGCCTCCCCCCCCTCAACCAGACCAAATGGCCTGGCTGATTCTCATCCCTCCCACTTGTGTACATGGGGGCCTTATCTCAGGAGCATGTGCAGGAGGCAGTGGATGAATCAGCTGTGTGCTGCTGCTCCATTCTGGTCCTCCTGATTCTGCTTCCTTCTGCCTGAGTGTGAATGAGGCACCCCCTCTTCCTGCTCCATCAGTCTCCTCTGGAGTGACAGACAAGCTGTCTGATCAGCTCCCTCATCTTCCCTCTGCTCTTCAAGGTGTGAGTCCTGTTTGCACAGCAGAGACTACTTGTCAGCAGTGGCAAGCCAGACGTAGTTCACAACTACAACCGTCAAAGACAGGCGTCTCCCCATAGTATATCCTGGAATCCAACCGGACAGAGAGGGAATGAGATGGTGGAGGGAGAGAACTTACCACCATAAACCTGGTCATCTGACCAGTACACTGAAGGAAGACAATAGCAACAGCCAGAAAAAAGTCCTGTAGCTCTCAGCATTCTCCAGCTACTCGTAATATGGCTGCCTGAAGAATGTTGGCAGTTGTAGAACTTCTTTCCTGTCTAAAACATACACAGGAGTGTAGCCTTAATTGTTTAAAAAATTAAATCTATCTGCACCAGAAAATTTTCAGTTTGCATCTTTCATCAGCTATGAACTCTGTAGTTGAATAGATGGCAGATTGCTGTAGGCTGACCTCAGCCCATCCAATTAACAATATGGGAATAATATTAATCTACTAGAAAAGCACAGTTATTCAGTTAGATAGTGTCTGTGAACCATGTTGAAAGATCAGTAGTGTAATATAAATGTAAAGTAATATTATCATCCATGTAAATGTAAGTAAACATTTTTCTATGAAAATTAACGATTAGTCAATGTGTTCACATGCAACAAGCAGGAAATCAGCATGCATGCTCATTTCTGCTCATCATTTCAATAATCCATAGTTTGTTAACTCTGGGTTGTTAGGACATGGAAACCAGATCATTGACTCTGCAGATATTGAACTGTTCAGAAACAGTGACTACAGTGCTACCAAATTTCATCTTTTGTTAGTGGAATTTTATCTAGAAAATTCAGTATGGTAACATTTTATTTTGAAAGAGGAAATGGATAAAATGAAATAATTAGTTAATACAATTCAGTTGAAAGAGTTATTTTTCAGGAGGTTATTTACTTTTGCTTGGAGGTTATTTAAAAATAGCATTATAGAAAATTGGATAAAATATACATGTACAAACAAGTCCAAAAAGATACCATCTTTGTAATGAGTGGAGGAAGCTATAAGGTACAATAAATCTTGTTAAAATGAGGGAACAAAGGAACACATACTCTGCCAAATACAATAAATTGTATATTGATGGTAAGTCAGGCAAAAATGGCAACGGAGAAGCAAAAGCTTTCCTAAAAAGAAGGTTCCCATTTTGACTAAGTTAATATTATGTCCACTTCCGGTTTGTTCAGCACATAAAGGATATTGAGAGGATGGAAAAGAAAAAGCTATCCAAAATGATTCAGGAATTGATGCACATACTACATGAATAAAAGCTAAAGCATATCACGTGCTTTAATTTATATGACTAGGATAGAAGTGAAGAGTGACACAACAGAAGTTTATGAGATTATGCATGGTATAGAAAAGTGAATAAGGAGAAAAAAAATTACCTGACACTAGAACTAGAAGATCCTCTTTTAAATTCAGATTGAACAAAAGATAATACCTTTCAAACTGCAAAATTACCTATAGAATTGAGACAACCAGAAGGCTTGATGACCACTAACTGAAATGTTCTTGAAAAGGAACTTGGCAAATCTATAAACAGTAGATTAGTAGTTACAGCAACTTCCTGCAATCTCCAAGTTCAGAAGCAGTATACCTTTGAAGGGAAGCTGCTGAAGGACAACAGTGGAAGGCTATTGCCATTGTTACTTACTTACGAGTTTTCTGAAGGTACTTGACTAGCCACGGTTGGGAACAGGGTGCTGGACTTGATGGCTTCTTAGTCTTATCTAGGAGACTGTTACCCAGAATTCTGTATTTGGTACAAAGATGGTCTCCTCTCCTCATATATGCCATGCATTTTCTTAATGACTGCAAAGATAATGTTGGTCCAAGGCTGTTATTGGATGTTGTCTATGAAATGCATGCACTAATTTGGAAACTAAGGATTGTTTCTTTGGTAGCTGTCCACTTCCCTGTTTATATTGAAGGCAAAGTGCTGTATCACTTGCCTAGCACTATTTTTTTTTTTAGTATTGGAAACATAACATTTATTCCCTGCCTCATCAGTTTAACTGTCTTTAGTATCTATGTGGACTTTTTCTCATGTGCTGTAGCATACATCTAACCAGATTATCCAGAGAAAGAATATTATATGAACAGCACTGGATCAATTTCTGTGGAGACCAGCCAAAGCATAAAATTCAACTGGCGACTGCCTTGTTTGCTGATACAGCAGCCATGTATGACGATTGGCCAATGGTGCAAGATTCTAGTTGATGCTCAGCACGTTAAAGCCCATGAGAAACATTGGAAATAAGAAGCATATTTTATTAATACCCCAGAAGGCAGCACCACCATTATGGTTACAGCTCTTACTGTACTGAATTTTAATTTTGTTAGACACACAATTGTCAAATACACATTTATACCATAAGTGAAATAGGAGTAAAGTCATATTGTTGTGTTGTTATGTTGTCACATGTTTTCAAGTCTTTTCTGACTTATGGCAACCCTATGAATGAATGGCTTCCTATCCTTGATAGTATACTAACATTTTGTATACTCAAGACTATGGCTTCCTTTGTGGAATCAAAACAATGCATCTCATATTTAGTTGTCATTATCTCCTCCTCCTCCTTGCCTAGCATTATTGTCTTTTCCAGTGAATCTTGCCTTCCCACGATGTGCCCAAAGGATGGAAGCTTTAGTTTTGTCATATTTGCTTCCATATTTACCTGATTTGATCTAGGACCCATATGCTTATCTTTCTGTCAGTCCAGGGTGTTTTCAAAGCTCTCCTCCAGCACCATGCTTTGAAAGCATCAATTTTCTTCCTGTCAGCTTTCTTCACTCTCCAGCTTTCACACCCATACGCAGTGACTGAGGATACACTATTATTATTATTAATTTCATTTCTATACCACCCAACAGCCAAAGCTGTCTAGGCAGTTTACAACAATCCATAAAATAACAATAAAATGCAATAAAAATATCACAAAATCAGAAAAAACCATTAAATAGCTAAAAACAGCTAAAACGTATAATAGCAAAGAATGACTTTCCCACTCAAGCCCTTGGGTGACTGAGCAAGTCTTTAAAGGTCTTGGGAAAGGTCTGAAAAGATGACAAATTCTTTGCCAGTTAGACTGGAGTAGGGAGGTTGAGATGGGGTGGGGAGCATCACAGAGAAAGCCTTGTTGCTACTCTCTGCACTTCCATTGTAATTGGCACTCGGAGATAGACCCAGAGGCTGAGTGTAGTATCTGAGTAAATCATTGTTGGGGGAGGTACACTGACAGGGACTGTGGTCCTAAGCCATGTACGGCTTATAGGTTAAAACCAGTACCTTGAATTGGAACACTAAAAGCTTACAGGGAGCCAGTGCAAGTGGGCCATAGCTGGTCTTGTGTATTCAGACCTATGGATTACTGCATTGTGCATTAGCTGCAGTTTTTGAACCATCTTTAAGGGCAGTCCCACGTAGGGTGCATTGCAGTAATTTAATTTAGAGATTACCAGGATGTAGATTATTGAAGACAAGCTATCTCTGTCCAGATAGGGGTATAGCTGGACCGCTAGCTTAGGCTGGTAGAAGGCACACTGAGCCACTGAGGCCACCTGAGCCTCAAGGGACAAAGGTGCATCAAAGTGCATCCCACAAACTATGAACCTGCTCCTTCTGAGGAAGTGCAACCCCATCTAGAACAGATTTAACATCATCCATCCAGTCAAGGCAACACCTACCAACAGCATCTTAGTCTTGTTTGGATTAAGTATCTGTTTGTTAGTCTTCAGCTGGTCCAGGGTGGTTCAACACATGGCCCATGGGTCGCATGCGGCCCCTGGGGCCATTTGGCATCCTCCCCCATTCCCTCCAGGTCAGATCCCTCCAATGGCACAGGCTTGATTGAGGCAAGCTCCCCCAAGGCTGCTGTCCTGAGGCTTACAAAGAGAGTGGGTCAGGCTAACGGCCTCAGGAGAGCTCTCCCCAGCATGTCCCACAGTGTTCCAGCTGGTTTAAGGTAGAGGAGAAGCAAAGGAAATAAACTTCTTTATTCATCAACTAGGAATGTTTTCTGTCAATGAAATGAAGGTTCTCTGAATTCTTTTTCAAAGCTGTTCTGATTCACATCTATATTCAATTGTGCACTTCTTTCTTTTCATATCAACATTTGTGGATATTTTGGGGCGCATCTGCCCTTATATATGCATCAGTTCTCTGCATTTTGAAAACATATGCATTTTGTCCCACTGAAATTTGCACGCACTTTTCAATAGTCCTTATTTTTCATATGCATTTTTCAAATGCTTTTTAAGGGTCCCATGAGTAGCACTGAGAACTCAGAAATGTATAAACTTTAACTCTAGATTTCATTTGAGTCAACATTCAGTTCCAGGAAGTGTAAAGTGAGTAAATTCAAGTCAAAAATTATAGTTGTGAATGGAAATAAAGCCGTATCCTGATTCATATGTCACTGAACACTGTCTCAATTTCCGAGTGGTGGATTGACTAGATCAGTGGTTTTCAACCTTTCCACAGCTGGGAACTGGTGAAAACAGGAAAACCACCTTAGGGCCCACTGAAGCAGAAACAAAAAGCACCATACACATAATACAGTATTCTGTATATTAGTTTCAAAACACAATACCAAAAAATAAAAGAAAAAAATCTCCAAAACAACCAGAAACTGAGCAACAAAAAATCCCAACAAAAGAACAAAATACTGAAATTGGTGCAGTGTGGCACCTAGCAAGCTCCCACCAAGCCGTCTCTCCTCTCCTCTCCCTGCCCCCCCACCCCACACACTTCCTGCAAACATGATGCCAACTAAGGAAGAGGTGGTGGAGCACAACCAGCTCCTGCACTGGTTCGCAGCAAGTGGGATGCAGCCCCCCCATGGACTGGCAGGAAATCTCCCATGGATCGGCGCTCGTCCGCAGTCCGGTAGTTTTCACAATATACAATGAGTTTGATCAACATTTAATGTTAGTTTAATCTAGGACTTACTATGGTAATATATCTATCTGTACCACCACATTACGCTGCAGGTTGTCTTGCTCTATGCTGGCTAGGCTCTGAGCTCCCAAAGAAATGAGCTGTAGTTACGGTCTCTCATTGGTGGGTGGTATAGTGACAGAGATAGAAGGAACCCATACATCAATTTCAGTAAGCTAAATGAGGCTCAGGAAAAAAAGCAAGTCGGGCCGGCAGCCCCATGCCACTCTTCAGCAGGAGTGGCCAGAGCATGCTGGTGAGAGTTCATCTGCTCCAACACTAGAGGCTCAACATGTCAATTCCAAGAAAGAAGGAGGGTTTAGTGCGATCACATGAGAGGATTTCTTGGTGGGATAAATAGGAAAGGGATAGGCTACTTCAGAGGAAGGGTTATTGTGATTGGGCTGTGATCAGAAAAGGAGCTACCTCTGCAGAGTTCACAGGCCCACAAACCATGGACCTGTCATTCAATTGCTCCCAAAATCATCTTAAAATTAAGCAGTGATTTTCTCCCTCATTTAATGGTTAATTAAAAATATTGTGTACATTAAATGAAATAAATATATTTATGATATGTAAATATAATTTATTGTGCAGTCCCCAGGTTCCATGTTGAAGTCATGCGGCCCTCATGGTACAAAAACTTGGACCACCCTGATCTGGACTATTGTCGGAGCCAGACAGTGATTTAGCACACCCATAGCCTCACCTGCTGACGATGAAAAAGAAATAGAGCCACATGTCATCAGCATACTGATGGCAACACACTCTAAAACTCCAGATGACTGTACTCATCAGTTTCACATAGATGTTAAATAACCTGGGGGACAGAACCACCCACAAGAAACCCCATGCTGGAGAATCCATGGTACTGAACAATATTTCCCAAGCGCCATCTTCTGGAGATGACCCTTCAGGTAGGAGCAGAACCACTGCAATGTAGTGCTCCCAACTCCTAACTCAGACAGTTGCTCCATGGTTGATTGTATTGAAAGCTGCTGAGAGGTCCAGCAGTATAAACAGAGTACATAAACAGGGAATATAAACTCTCCATCTCTTTGACATAGGTTATCATACAGGCCGTTTCTGTGCCAAAACCAGGCCCGACCCCAGTGGAAATGAATCCAGATAATAGGTCTCATTCAAGAATTCCTGGAATAGATTGACAACCACCTTCTGAACAACCTTGCCCTGGAAAAAAAATACTTGCTTCTGGCTTAAAATTATTATGCTGGTTCAGGGGAGGGCTTCTTCAGAAATGACCTCACCACCATGTCTTTAAGGCAGCATAGGACCACTCCTGCTCATGAAGAGGCATTTATCACCTCCCTGGCCCAGCCTTGTTGACTTTTATAATCCAGGATGGGCAAAGATCCAGAACAGAGATGGTTGCATGAATCTGGCCAAGCACTTTGTCAATATCATCCAGCTGTATCAACTGAAACTTACCCAGTAAAACTGGACCAGGCTGTGTACTAGATATCTCCATAGATTCAACTGCATTAATTCTGGAGTACACGTCCCAGTGGATATGAGATGTTTTTCCTAGAAAGGGCCCAGCAAGTAAATTGCATGAGGCTAGAAACGGTTCCAAGGCATCCCTGGGGCCTGCATGTAACAAGTCCTAGAAAATCCTGAAAAGCTTCACTGGGCAGCAAACGGAAGATTGAATAGTGGCAGTGAGATATTGTTTGTTTGTTGTCCTCACTGCCTCAAAATATGCCTGATTGTAGACACATACTAGGTTTCTATTGCATTCACTGAGAGTTTTCCTCCATCTGCACTCAAACCATCTCCTAAACTGATTCATTGCCCTCAGCTTTAGGAAGTTATACAAGCTCTAAAACAAAAAGGGTGCTTAGGAGCTATTATGTCAACTGCCTGGGCAAGTAGTGTGGATAATCTTGCTCTTACTCTCCAATAAAATGCCTCTACACTTAATGATCTTTTCTAGTTCTTTCATTGGTGCCCTTCCAAGACTCAGTCTTCTAATTTCTTAGCTGCAGTTTCCATTTCAATTGAGGACGGAGCCAAGCTATGAAAAATATTTAACAATTTCTATTTCTTCACTGTTGAGCTTACAGTTGTGTAATTCTTTCGTAGTCATGATTTTTGTTTTCTTATTTTCAGCTGCAGCCCTGCTTTTACACATTGTTCTTTCACTGTCATCAGGAGTCATTTTAATCCATTGTCACTTTCTGCAAGTAATATGCTATTCTCTGCATATCTTATTGATGTATTTCCCATCAATTTCCACTGCTCCTTCTTCTCATCCTAGTCCATATGGTATGTCCTGCACATGGCTTGAACAGATAGGAAGATGATATACACCCTTGTGTGACAGCATTCTGTTTCTCCATATTCTGTCCTAACAGTAGCTTCTTGTCCTTGATACAGGTTGCACATCAGCTCAATCAAGTGCTGAGGCACCGCTATTTCTTTTGGGAGCATCCATAGCTTCTCATGATCCACACAGTCAAAAGCTTTGCTGTAATGCATAATGCATAGACTGACCTTCTGAAATTATTTGGTGTGGTCCAGTAGCCAACGTATATCTGCAATAATACTGTGGAAAGCCTGCCACTTGCCTTGGAAAGTACAAGGCACAGCAGAGACAATAGCCAAGCTCCCATGTCCATCCTGTTATACACCTTAATGTTTTCATTCGTTGAAAACAGCATGAGAGGTTGATGCAAAATCCACACTCAGTCCAGTCTCTTTCCACTGGCAACCTCACATATGCTTCGCTACCTAGATTTTACATGCATCTCAATCATGTGGCACTAAGCTTTCAACACTATTCCTTACTTATATGTTACTCATCTGTCTTATCCTAGTTACTCTGGCAAGGTCCCTTTCTTTCCCATAACCCAGTTTAAGTTGAACCAGTATCCTTCTGCCTTCTTGAAGATTAGTTAAATTTCCACTTAACAAAATAACTAAGTAAGAGTGGAAAAATTCCTGCCAGAGCATTTGAAGAACAGCTGCCAATCAGTGTTGACAATACTGAGCTGGATGGACCTCCTCTGATTCACTCAAAGGCAGTTAGATTCCTATCATTTTATGGATGAAGAATAGCAGCTTTGCCATGTACTACATGAAGACATTTTATGACTCCAGGCTTTTTAAGACAGGTTGCAGATTATCTCCTATGTACCTTCAGAACCCTCTAATTTGTTACCTTAAACTCACCTCTGGTTTTATAATTAAAATTTTATAATTTTATAAACAATTATATTGTTTTTTATATTGTTATTATTTATTTGTTGTTGTGAGCCGCCCCGAGGCTTCAGCAAATGGGGCGACATAGAAGCTTTCTAAATAAATAAATAAACAAACAAATTTAGAGCGTGTGTACATGAAGACTGTTGCAGCAGCTTGTGGCATTTTCATTTGCATGCATTTTGCCTTTTTAATAAAACTGAAACCATTGCCAGAAAACTCACAAAACAGCACAGAAACTCCAGGCTGAACACAGATCTTGCTGCAAGGCAATGTCTATATGAAGCAAGGATTTGGCATGTATTTTTATTTTGAGACATCACACTATTTTATGTTCTCGAGTTCTTTCACTGCCAAACTGTAAAAGTCCATTACGCCACAGAAAGGAATATACAAATTATGCCATGGCACTTCAGGCACGACTTAATATACGCTCTGTTATTCTCTCAGCCAGCTAGATGCAAGATTGCATTAGGCTGTAAGTGAGAAAATGATATTGCCTACAAACTAATTGGACAAAAGACTTTTAAATAAGTATCTAGAGCCCAATCCTCTCTGAAAAGCAGCCAGGAAATATTATAAAGTGTTCTATCATTCTTGTCAGCCCTAGTTGAAAGCCATGCCAGGCTGATTTGGTTTCTTACGTAACACAATTTCTTCTCCCGCTATTGACAAAACTGGGCACACTCAAGTTTGCACTATCAGTAATTTTGTTCTCAAGTTGCATGCCTAGTTAATGAAATATCCTTTATTTTCTTTTGATAGCTAAACTAACCCTGAAAAATCCTAGCATCTGTATACAACTCTCTCCATGACTTAACAGACTGAGAATCCACAGGCAGATTTTCTGAGCATTTTCTGAACATTTTGGTACCACTACAGTTTTCAATAAATTAAAGGAAAACAAGACAATACAAGAAACCTTTGATCTTCTGAGTACACAGAATCTGAACTCTTACCAAAATTGATGTAATAATGTAAAGAGTGCTTGGAACAGCACATTTTTAGTGTAACATACTTTTTTACATTTTGAGAATAAGGGCAAAAATCAAGGAAGACTTTCAAGGAAATATTAGTTGTGAAAATTAGCACAAAACTGCCCTCAGCCATGTTATAATGTATCTAAGTGTTTATTTATTAATTATTTATATAAAGCTTTTATAAACCATCCCTATACTAGTGTCTCGAAACAGTTTATAACAAATAACAAGTAAAATAGAAATTAAAATAGCACAGCATGCAGTATAAAACACATTAAACCAATTAAATATTAAAATAATTGGAGAATAAAAAGGTTTTCTCCTGGCACTAAAAAAAAGAAGTGTTGGCACCAGGTGAACCTCTCTGGGAAGCATATTCAGGACACCTGAAGAAGCACCTCTGCCTCAGATCTCAAGGGGCAGGAGGGTGTACAGGGAAGGGTGGAACGGTGGCTCTTCAATCCATCTTCAAAGAATTTATATTTCGCAAACATTGTTGAAAAACATGTGGAAAGTCCTGCACTGGCCAACGATTTATCATGCTAGATACTGCCCCTGCCTTAATTTTGATGAAGAATCAATTTTCTATAGTTATATTGGTGTAAAAATCCAAACTAACCAGCTCTTGTGAGTGATCCCACAGACTTACATAGATCACTCTGAACTGAACATATGTGGTTGTAAGGGTTTCTTACCTCCTGTTGGCCCATGACAATCATGTTTATGGAAGGAGAAGGGAGAAGGATTCTTGAAACTGCAAATATGGTGTAAATCAGAAATATGGTGGTGAAATTATTATTTAAGCAAGACAGTTGTAGATAATAGTTATAATTATACATTATTTTTATTGCAAAGGGTTGAATGATTTGTGACACAAGTAATATTGTACAGCAGGACTCTCATATCCATGGGGGACAAGTTCCAAGCACCCCAGTGGATCCCTGAAACCATGGATATTAGTGAACATTATGTTCACAGGAATTAGGTGTGCAGGACCTCCACCCCCCCCAAAAAAAAGTGGGAAAAAGTGAATACCTCTAGGGAAAAACTATGAATATCTCTAAGGAAAAACTAGAGTCTTCTAGAGTCTTCATGCCTACTGAGAAACAAAACGTGAATGAGATTGACTCGCACCAAGACAAAGAGCATAGTGTCCTCAGAGTGTGCAGTTCCATAGAGATTTTTTCAGTTTTGCACTAGAGTTATTTTTGGTTTTTCCACTTTCATAGGAGTCCTGCACTCCTAACCCAACAAATATGGAGGGCCAATGGTTAACCTGAGTGAAACTGAAATAACTAAGATAGTGGATACGGGGGTCATGCTGCACCAAAAAACAGAATGGGAGGAAGCCAAACCTGTGGCCTTTGGCTAATATCAACATAGTTAGAAAAATCTCCCAAGTGCTAATCATGTATGAAGTAAGTTTCATCATCCCTTGCCCTCCTGCCTTGACTTGCTCTCCCAAGCATCCTTTCCCAATGATCTCCTTTTACAGCTCAGGAAAGGGTGGGGAATTGTTGGTACTGAGTGTCCAGATAGAATTCCTGGCTGCATCTTAGGTCTAAAATGGACGCTACATAAAGAGCATAGCATCAAGCTGAGCCTAACAATTTGTTACAATATGCTCAGAGAACCTTCACTGGTTTGGGACCAGCAAGTATGGGCAAGAAGTTAAACCTTCCCATCCAGTCACTTTCCCCCTAAATTTGTCCCTCATACCCTCACACGGGCTAAAGCAATTGGCAGTAATGAAGTTTCTTCCCTTTCTTCAGTCCACTGTGGGATGGCAGATTTTTTGTTGTGCGAATGGTAAGAACCCCTCCATACTCACACACAGTGACCCTAATTTATTTTTTTATTATATTTATATCCTGTCCTTTTTCCTTTCAAGGAACTCAGAGCAGCTCACATAATTCTCCTCATCCGCTCAGTCTTATTTTTACAACAACAGCCTTGTGAGATAGGTTGGGCTGAAAGTGTGTAACTGCCCAAAGTCACCCAGTTAGTTCCATGGCAGAGCATGGACTGGAACCCAAAGCCTTCAGATCTTTAGTCCTGTAATTCTTAATCAGTATAGCACACTGGCTCTCCAGATTAAGCTTCATCATGCTTACAGTAATAGCAATAACAAAAAATTAGTTAGTTAAAATCAGGATTTGGAGTGGGGAAGGTCATGAGCAAGAAGATTTCACAGTCGGAACGGTGAATGGAGGCTTCTTTTCTTTCTTTTCCTTTGTTCTTGCTCTTTTCCCTGTTTACATTCTTAATGGGGTCATGAAGCAGAAGGAAAAGCAACAAGGCCAGGGGAATTGTTTGTAGTGGGTTCCACACTGCAGGGTAGACCTCAGCAGATGGCCATTGTTGACCTTTAATGCTGGCCTTGCAAGACTGTATCATAGCCCCAAAGTTATGTGGCCACTTTTAAGAGGTGCTTGCATGTAAATCCAGCACCACATGATGCAATCAACTGTTGAAATGTGGATTCAGCCAAGATCTAAGTCATGATCTCTGCATATGATGCACACAATACAACAGTGTCATGGCAGCACATAAAAAGTTATATAATGGGTAAAACTCTGGATATTCCAGTGACTGAGTTTTGTATGACTCCTCTAAAAATCTAATTGTGTGTGGGGTTTTTTCTGCTGAAGAGATAGGGCAGAAACTAAAATAAGACTTAAGTTGTGGAGTAGTATCCTGATTTATTCTTGCCTTTTGAACATTGCTAATTCATCCACACATAATTAGGATTAATTAAAGAGTATAGAAGTCTGTGCTGGGGTAGCTTGTGAGTTTTTGCTAGGGCCATAGGGATTTCTAGGATGCAGTTTTGGTTTGACTGAGGTGCCAGTGATATTGGAAATGGTGTAACTGCCCAGATCAGCACACACTGTCCAAAACAATTGGTTTTCATGTTAGCTATTTAAGGCTTAAATAGATGTGATGCCAACATTTATCAACCACATTACCTACTTTGAAAATAGTAATGGCTGTTGTTGTGGGGGCTATGTTCATGTCAATTTTGCAAGGGTTTGATCCCCATCCCAATTTTATCCATGTTGTGTTCCCAATGGAATGCATGGCTGGCGAAGCCTTAAATGTGTGAACCTACTGCAAAACTGAAGAGCTTCTGGACACATTCCAACTTAACTTCTGCTTGAGCCAACCATGTGAGAAACAGCATCATCCCAGTGGCAAGACCAGAAAAATATTGGAGGCTCCCAGAAGGCAGGTCAAAATACATTTCCAGGAAACAAGCTTTGCCCCACACATTAGACTTCTGAAAGAGAAATGACTGTAGATTTAACATTTAAACACCTGTTCTTAAAATATGTTAACTTTCAGCTAAGCTTGCTAGAAGCCTTATTTTAATTTCCAGTATATGATTTAGTTATAATTTGTACATGAAAACCACAAGGGCCCAGCAACAGGAAACAAAAAGGCAGTTGCATGTTTTGCAATGGTTCTTCTCCCCACCTTCTTGTTTCATTGATACACATTCATTGAATTCTGCTTCTCCAGGTTACCGCCTATTTTATCTCCGTGGTACCTTTGGGTGACTTTCACAGTATAAATGAGATAGAGCAAATGATTTAGATTTTTTTTCCTGTGCGTGCTGGGTTGTAATGCTAATTTAGTGCACTCTTTCTGCTGAGGTCATCTTGCATATGCTACTACATGTGAGGTCCCTTTTTGATATAAATATGTAACAATTTTGAAGCAGATATGCACAGTGTAAGTAATATTATTCCTTGTTGAGTTAGCAGTTGCAGAGAATTTGAATCTTTGTACAATCCTGCAATCTGCTAATGTGATATTTAATGAGGAGACATCAGTCTGGAGAAAGGTAGTCAATATAAATCAGTGTTTACAAAGTGTGATTAACTCTGAAATATTTCATCAATGCTGTGGTCCCAGGCAGACTCTATGCTAATTACTAGAATCTGTGCATGTTTCAGGGGACTTCCGCAGACTCTGAGTGCAGCAAACATGGAGCAGCAAAATTGCAATTATGCCTGGACTGTCTCTGATGACAATTTATGCATTTGGTGTGATGACCTCCCACTTCCCAAGAGAGCAATAAACAGAATGCATTTTCATTAAGATACTAATGCACTTAATCACAGGGGGAAAGGGTTAGAAAGTAACAAAATACCTTTAAAGCAAGATGGGGCAGCACTGATGAGGGAAGGCATTTTTATTCTTTTCATGAAGTACTACCATCGCAAACTACATCATACTGAATGTAACTGTGAATATCCACATAGGTAAGGACCCTGTTATTCAGTAAGCAGGGGCTTATATTGCAGAGATTACATTAATTTTCCCTCATTGAATAAGAAAAATGATATTAGATAAGAACATAAGAAAGTCCCTGTTGGATCAGTTAGAAAATCTATCAAGTCTAACATCTGTTTCCCATATCAACCAACCAGATGTGTCCAGGAAGCCCATAAAAAGGGCTTCGTGTTGCCTTATGCAGCTAGCATTTGGTGGCATTTTGTCTCCCAACATGGAAGTTCCATCTAGGTATTCTTGGCTATATGTGTTGATCTATTCTTGTTGCATCTGGTTAATGCCTTTGAATGCCATATATGCCACAAAGTGGCCTTCATTTTATCCTGTGGCAGTGAATTCCGTAGGTTGTGTGAAGAAGTATTTCCTGTGAGGGACAACTGAGAAATTTGTTGAGTTTGTGTTTTTATATGATCTCCCAGGCCCAAATGAATTATGTGGCTGGAAGTTCATATGTGTTTAAGCTTTGAATACATTGCAGAAAACAAAGGCATTTAACAGCATGCATTGGGTTGATTGGATAGTTTGCAAAGAAGAATATGTACTTTTCTGAAGTGCACGCAAATACACATCAGCTAATTGCTGTATGTATGCAAACATTCACACATGTTGAAAAACTCACACAAAATATGTATGGCTCTTGTATGACAGGAAAGAAAGGTCTCACAGAGATTTGGAACAGAACAAATTCAGCATGATAAAATGGGAACCACATTGAATTTCAGTGCGTATTTCTGAAAACTTCTATTATGAGGGTGTAATCCTATGGGTTATGCCCTTGGTGATCATAAACCCCTGAACTCAGAGGCTTATGAAAACCCTGCGAAGGGCAGGAAGAGCACTGGAGTCCATCTTCATCTCCCTGTCCTCTAGTCCTGCCCTTTTCTAGATGGTATTTTTTACTGACTGGCTGGGGCACATCAGACAGGGGAAAGAAGGCAGGTGGAGAGGATTTAGGATAACTTCTAACATGTCCTCTCCAGTCACCACTCCTCCGCACCCACTGAAACATCCCCTTCTCCAAGGCTAAATGTCTGATTGTGGAAAACAATCAGCATAGTTCTTCCTGTGCCAGCAGTGTGAGCCAGTGTTCCAGTTCCCCTTTTGAGGTCAGAGCACTGCCTCCAACATTTGATCGAGGGATCCAAAATATTTATGGGCCTTCGGATGCTGTATAGGGGCATAGGATTTCATTCTGTATGGATTCTTATTCCAGGAGCTAACAAGTAGACCAACCCCCTGTGCTTAACTATATATACATACTTTTATGTGTATTAGTCATTTAGGGTGCAGTGTTATGCAGCTTTAGCTGAAGGAAAGGTCTTATAATTTGCAGCATTCTCTTGCCAGCTATTCACGAATACCAGTATGCTCCAGCCTACTATACTTCCTAAAAATTCAAGGAGCTCTTGGGCTGTCTAAACATTTTCTGTCAGAATATGGATATGATCATTCCCTTACTGTATATGCATTGGCCATCTTAGATTTGTTTACAAAGAGCAAATCCAGTGGATGTAAGGAGATAGGACACAGAATAATTTTCTTGGGATTCTCACTTTCTCACCTTTTCTTGTCATGATCTCACAGAAATACAAACTCGTACATGTACAAGGCACCAGTATTTGTCCACATTCCCTTTTTCCTGCATCTGTTTTTCCAGGACAAGATGAAGTGTAGCAACAGTAGTGGAAAAATTTCTTTACTCAGTTAACCTCCTTAATTAGCTCATCATAAAATGGTTGCTGTGTTCAGATGGAACACTAAGCCATAGTTCAGTGTGATGAGAACAGTTTAACATCATATTCAAATTACCATTAAAAAAACAAGTCATACGAGTCAATTGTCTTGTATCCATCAAACAGTTCAATTAGCTACAATGTGTTCAGCTTGGACAGCACAGCAAACTATGTTTAATGTAGAAGAGAAGGAAAAGATCCCAAAGGTTCCAGTAGTGACCCTAAGAACCGGGGAAAGGAGTTTGTGCCAAGGCTCACTGCAGCTCATTTGTGTCACACCAAACCATAGTTAAACACAGCCTCCTGATACAAAGCCTGTGATTTTCCAAAGACATATCAGAATTTGTTGTTCACCAGAGAAGGTTTTGTGAGAGCTCCATATTAACAGAAAGCTGAAATGTCACTGAAATGGCCATCTATATTGCAAATATAATAATTATATTTTGCTTTTCCTACAAAGTGGTTCAGAGTAGTTTACATAGGTTTACCTTAGATTATTCTTCCAGTTCAAGGAGGTAGAATCTGAGAGTGACTGACCCAAAGTCACTCAGTGAACCTAACGGCTGAAAAACATTTGAAACTGGAGTCCCCCAATATACTACAGCAGCCTCTCGATTTTGTATCAGAGTAAAACACTTCATGTCATGCATGGCATGCAATGTTCTGAACTACTGAAGAGGTGAGATGCTGTGCAGTTTATTCCCCACCACACATAAGTACCCAGGTAGTGCCTTTTCTGTGAGAGGCAGATGTTAGCAAAGTACTTAGATGGAGCCAAAATGTATCCTTCTGTTTTCTGTTTGCTACATGTTGAGAAAAGCAGGCTGAGCAAGAATCTGCATAAGTTGTATCTACACTGAGACACAGTTGTGTTTTACTGTTTTTGTTCTGAATTGCATTTAAAATCATTGTAGCACTCAAAAACAGTTTAGCACCAGTCTTTGTGCTAGGGAAGGGCAGATCTGTCAAGTCTGACTATAAGGACTTCCTCTTTTCCCTTCAAGTGCATTCTGTGCTGGCTTCATTCAAATTTTGCTTGCAGTTAAGTAATGCATCAGGAGTTTTGAAATGTGAACATGTTATAGAACATATTTTCTTTTCCATGCAGCATGCACATTGTGAACTGCAAAAGGTATCATTTTAATAAATTGTAAACTGTGCCCAACAAGATCTCATCCTTTTTGCATATACTTTTGACAGTATTTGTGTTCTCTGATGTCTTTAAGGATAATTTAATAGGTACATTTCTTAAATGCCACAGGTAACATAGAATACAGCTGCCCAGCAACCAATGAGTGCGAAATCACAAAGCGTCGACGCAAGTCCTGCCAAGCCTGTCGTTTTATGAAGTGTCTAAAAGTTGGCATGCTGAAAGAAGGTAAGGCTGATAGTCTTTTCACATACCTGTCCACAATCATTAAGAACTTCTGTTCAGTTTGGGAAGGACAGCTAGTGTGTGTGATATGTTATATGAACATTAACTTTGTGATGCTGTCATTGTTTTTAAAAGTACAAACCTACCACAACGTACAAGTCTAATATAAAATCAAAACCAGAACTCCATAAACACAACATTGGTTGTCTCCCAGTGACCCAGATGCCTTTCTTAATGAACTGGTTTTCACGAATCTCCTAAAAGTTTGAATGTAGAAGAGAGGCCACAGTGGAAAAGGCCCTACAAAATCCACATGCATGCAAAGCTCAGCATCATCTGATAATGTCAAGAAGAAACATATAGGAAAAGATAGCCTGGACTTAGACTATTTAGGGTTTTCAGGATCAGAACGAACACTTTGAAGTGTATCACATTGACAGGTGGATTCCAGTATACAATATGATAAAACCCTTCTGATTATTCTCTTTTTTGAATATTCTACTATATTTTGTATGTTTATACATATGTTTTTGGATGTGATTGTATGTCCAGCCTAAATAGTGAGTCAACTGAGCTAAGCTGAGTTTGGATATTAAGAATGCATATTAAGAATTATAACTAATTATGCTTCACAGAACGCTGTAATCCTTGCACTTCTGCATCTCCTTTTGGAGTGGTAAATGTACATAACTAATGCATCTCTCTATGGTGCTTCTCATTACCATTTTATAACCGTTAGACCAAACATGAATTTGGGAGCCCCCTTTTTAATTTGTTGTCATATCTGCATGGACGTAGTGCTACCTTCAGTTAAGATGCTAGTGGTGTATGTTCTGCAGGTTCTGCAGAACCTGTTTTCACCTTAGACATTACCTGGAAGTATGCACATCCTTTTTTTCAAGTTGAAGAACTTGCTTTGCTGAAGTTGCTTTCTTTTTCCCAAGAAGGGTAACAGTGCAATTGTATACATATCTACTGTACATGTCTATAAGTACACAAAGCGTGCATATTACATTGTTAAGAAGAGGATGAAATTTCACTAGTGTTGTAGTTTAGACAAATCAGATGCCATTATAGTATGTGTCAGAATTTCCAATCTTATCCAGAAGAATCTGTCTTCATTTTCCTAGCAAACAAGAGAGTGTGTTAAGTAGTTGATTTAAGGTGCTATTTGCATGAAAATATAATTTTACCTTCAATTCAGAAAGTGAAACTCATGCTTTTTCCTCGTTTTCTCACAACTGCTGTTCTTGAAAGAATATGGGCTGACGGAAAGATGGCAGAAAAAAATAAGCCTATCACATACCTACAGACATATTCTTATTGGATTATACGTACTAAGAATAAACCTCATTCTGTGTGTGGTTGCTTTGGCAGACGCTATGATCCTGTGAGCCAAAGCCTGCTGCCTTTAGTCTTCCTCCGGAAAAAATCCTGTCTAATTCAGTGGGGATTTTGCTTCACTAAGAGATACAGGATTTGGGTTTTTTTATTTGGATCTGGATAGGAAAACCTAATTTGCTCCATACTACAAAACCATAGTACAGAAACCTTTAATGGAAGCTTTAGATGAACTCAGACATGAAAATCATGCTTGTATATGACTCCTTTTCAAAGAGATGATACTGTTTAGCATATTTGGCTAGTTGGAATAAAAAGCTGTTGTTAGGGCTGGCTCACACTGCCATTTTCCTCCTTCAGGTAGCAGGCTTTTTTGCTGTCATCTAATGGTCAGATCTGTGAAGAGCCTGGCTTTTGTGAATGCAGCTGACATGGATCCTTCTGTCTAACCATTTATGCTGCTGTTTTTTGTTTTGTTTTAATAAAGGGAGCCTTTGTCTTTTACAGTCCAGATGTGCCATCTCCCAGGAAAATTGGGTGCCAAAACAGATGGGATGAAGGAGATCTATGACTGAATCTCCTTGCATTAAAAAAGCAACTTTACCATACAAAAAGCACAAGTGCCAGTATTATAACTCTATTCTTCTCCAGCAGCTGGCACATGAGATTGGGGAAATCATGAAAGGCTTAAGCAGCCCCTTCCCCAGCTAGTAAAAATATGCATCTTTTGCAGCACCATCCTGGACATGCCCAGTAGCACTGCTGCAGCACCCTTTAAAGCTGCAGCCTTAAAGTTTGAAAGCAAAAACAAACAAACCCTAGACAAAAGCAGATCTTTAAAAGTATTGTTAGCTCTTCCCACTGTTCATCCATCTTTGTAATGGAGGATTCTGACATTTCAGAGAAAGCAATTGATTCTAAAACCCACTGAAGTTTCAAAAGGGTGTTAATAGAGGAGGTCTCGGATCTCTTCTCAGTCGTTCCAGAGATCAGGACACACAATAACAGGCTCACATTACAAGATTCCCACTGAAAAACATTGACAATTTTCTAATACAACCATTGAGCCAATTATATAGGGCGATCATGGGCTTTTCCATGCTGGAGGCACTTAAGATTCAGTAGAATAGCCATTTGTTTGGGATGCTTAACCTGGAGTCCTGCACTGAGCAGGGGGTTGGGTCAGATGGCCTTATTAGCCCCACCAGCTCTATTATTCCATGTTTCTATGACAATAGAAAGCAGCAACAATAGCAGACATAACAGTGGGGACTGTGGATCCTTGATAAATGGCATCTTATTCTCGAGCTGTGATACCGTCCTTTGTGCGGTTGCTCCATTAACTGCCCTTGGAGGTGGTCCATTCTCGCTTATCTTAAGGTGTGGCCAACTGATAACAGAAGAACCTGTCTTCAAATTCCAGACTGTTTCTGGATTTAGAGGTGAAAACCACCACTTCAACTTGGGCTCATAAACATATTGCTAATGAGTGCAGTTGGTGCAATATTAGCATTCTGTGATCAAATAGCTTCACTGTCAGCCACACTTCAGTTACTGAATCCTATACCAGCTGAAGTGTCTGCACCGTTTTCAAAAGAAGCCACCTGTACAGTGCCTTACTAGCCTGGACATCACCAGGGTCTATATAATTGAGGTGACGTCTGGCCTTTCCCAGAAGGACTGAGTATTATCCCCTTACAACTGGCAATTCAGCCAAATCCACCAATGACTTCTCCCAGCTGTTTCATCTAGATATTTAAAAAATGGTGGATAGGATGGGTCCTTGTGGAAGCCCAAACAGTAAAAGCGATGAGTGGAACAAATGTCCCCCAGAACTACTTTCTGAGACTGTTTGTTCAGAAAAGACTCATAGAAAGGTAGAAACTAAATATGGCAAAGGTTGCAGAGCTTTGCATGATGGCTAACAAAACACCTCATTAAAGTAGAAAGCAACTTTTTAAATCGCACTCACACTAATAGATTTCAAAGAGCATTTGGGCTAAAATATTTAAAATGCCATATCACAGTTGCATACAGAAGGTTACCTGCAGCGATCCCAGGAGATAAAAAGGCTATTATTGAGGGAGAGGCATCAATGACAGGAACATCAATTAACACAGCATTGAACAAAATGGTTTGATTCAGAAGTAGGTGGAAACTTTGGTTATGAGAGCAAGTGATGGTGAGGCTTAGCCTTGTACTATTTATCTTTCATTTCTTCATCTTCTTTTTGGTTGATAAGCCTTCAATTATAAACCAATCACACTTCCTCATGACCCAGATTTCAAGAATTGTCGCTTTTTAATATTCAGGTTAGGGAAAACAAGCAAGAATCTGAAGCATTATTTTGAGCATGACATATTCTCATTAACCATTACTTAAATGCAAAGGGCATTGCATTTGGATGGCCTGGTAAACTGTGACTAATTCAAAATTAAAAGTAGAAGTTTTTCACCCAGGTATGAAAGAGGAGGCGGAAGAATACAGGACTCAAAGGCTCACCATGGCACATTCTCATAGCTGGAAGATATAATTGCCCATTACAGGGTTGTTCACATGATTACAGTGAGGAAAATAAGCTTATTTTGTCTTCAGTGGATTTCCTTAATTAGCCTCACTGGCACAGCTTGCCATGTTATCCAAACCTTGGCAGCAAGGCTTGTTTGGTGGGGGCAGCAACTCCCAGACTCTTTGTGGAAAGCAGAACTGGCTCATACATGATGCACATACTGGCAAATTGGGTTAAAAGCTCATGTTTTGCCTCTGTGATGTGCAAACTGGCCCAGTGTCTTCTGGGAAATTGAAAAGTACGTGGTGGCCAATTCGTCTAAGTTTGATAACTGTCTGGAGGATAGTTTATTATCTATTTTATGTCCTGCCTATCTACCAGAAAATGATATTCTTAGTCTCACATTCTATTTGTTATCGGTAGCATCCATACTTGTCAAGGAGCTTTGTTGGGGGTAAACTAATGAGCACCACTTGATGCTTTTTTATTTTGGCAACTAGTTTTTAGATAAAATATTGTGATTATAATGCTTTATTTCTGTAATATTGTGGAGGGTACAAAGTGCTTTAGAATTCTAACTTCATCATCCCTCTTCTGTACTCTTCCTCATTTCATGTTTCTGCTGTGAAAAGGCAAAATTTCAATAGGTAAATCTGCATATTTTCCATAGTTCGATGAATGAGTTTTCCATCAGATGTAGACATATCTTCTTCAATGGAAAATATGCACATTCTCTTAATACGCATTACGATATGGTTGTGGAGATGGAAGTAGACAACAGGAGCCCTGAGTACTTGCACTTCCTTTTTCTTGCTTTATTAAGGTAAGATCACCCTTGGTTTGACATCTTTCTCCATATTGTGGCATGGAAGTTGAAGAGTTACCCTAACCTCAGATGAGGTTAAAGGCAATACTTATTTGGCACAACTTTAAGAAAACAATGGCAGATACTCAATATAACCTGTCCTGATTTACACCCTAAGAGCTAATTTGCCTTCTAGATTTTATGTTCAATAACTAAATGTAATGCACACAAGGGATGCTAAAACAGGCTGACCAGCCCATCAAGCAGAGATTTTGTAGCAATATCATAACCTTTGCTAATGTGACCCAACCATGATTCGTAGGGGCCAATTTCAGAGGCTAACAGGAGGTGTCACCCTTATTCTTTATTCTGTCCTTTGCCTCAAAGTTCCGTCTGTCAGCTATAGAATGTGGTGCTGCTTTTTAATATATCTAGGTTCACCACACTGCTCAAGTTTTACGTCAACTATTTTCCCCAATATTTTTAGGAGCTGATGGCTAGAATATTTTTATTTAGAATTTGTAGATAAGATCAAATATAGTGCAATATTGGTTATACTTTTTACTTCTTTTATGTAAGACATATGCACCTTATTCCTACTGTCTCATACACCTAGAAAATATGCGAGAGTGATAAAATCAAGTCAGGTTTATTCTTGTAACATTTTAGTTCCATGTAGCCGTGCAGCATCGACTCACTGTCTCAGATGTGTTTTTAATGTAGAGACAAAGGTTTTAATCTCATGCAGCATGTCAGAGATCATGCTGTAGGAAATCTATTAAAATGTAAACCCATTCAATTCAATTGCCAGTCTATAATAAAATTTACTGTTTTAACCTTCATGTTGGCTATAGCAGTTGCTACATGCTGATGGCACAGTGTGACTAAAATCTGACAGCCTAAATCTATTTATTTTTTAAAAAAAGTTGCAACACCTGAAATAAAATCACATTTCTATAGCTTTGATGGGAAATTTATATGTCCTGCTGGAATTTACTCAAGCCCTACTGTCAATGTGCTTCTTCTGCAAACATTTTTTTACTAAAGCAATTTGGAAGGAATAAGAAAAGGGGGAGTCCTGCTGAATCAGACCCAAGGCCCCTTTAGTCCAGAATCTTGTTTTTCATGTACAAAGGTGTCACTTTGAAAGCATTTTTGTATTTGCCATGGTAAAATTTTCATTGCAGAATAGAATCTTGTACATGCACAGTTTCTATCTGTTCTATATTGGTAAAAAATATAAGGGCATTTCATCAGATAGAGCTACAAGTGGGACTTGCAGCAAATAGGGTTTCAGCCAGCCATGCTGACTTTCAAGGTATTCCATTACATACCTCCTTTTCTGCCCTTCCCTTTCAACAGTTAGTTAGCCAACAGTAGCCACTAAGCATCCATCAGTGTACTGCTTTTGATACTATGCCTTATTTTTTGAAGGGTTTTTTTTCCTTTGGGTGGGGTAGGACAGTTTGCAACCTTGGGAAATTTGACATTATTATACTTTCTTCAAGGAGTTCAAAGAAGACATGTGATCCTTTATTCCGATCCACCTCTGTGGATTCTCTCAATGATAAACAATAAGTAATAAAGTGAAGCAATAAACAGCATCCACTAAATTCTAAACACTAAAACCAACAAACAGAAATATATACAAATAAAAGCCAGGATGAAGACAACTCCTGCCCCCATGTTGTATCTCACCTGAACCACAGACTCTTCATAGGACACCTAAAATGCCCCCAACGAACTGACCTTATGGGCTTCTGTAATGACCATATGGGGAATACAGACCATACTAGGAAGTTCGTCCCTCTAGACTTTCTGTAATTTAACACTGACAATCACATTTGGCAGGTGGCCAGGGAACATGGCAGGCAGATAATACAGAGGACACATGCAGCCCCTGCCTCTCATGTGGCCTCTGGCCTAATTTCATGCAAGAAGACATAGAAAGAGAAACCAAGACCAAGGGCGATATATCCACTTTTGGCTCAAACTAAAGCCGCCATCAGATCCAGCTCCCATCACCATCAGCTGTGGCCACCAAATGATACTTCCTGTGTGTCAAAGACTCTTTTGTTCTCCTGCTTTAGAGAATCAACATGGTTGACTAAAAAGGCCTTTTATCTTGCTGTTGCTACAGACTCCTTATATTCCCAATAATGACCAAGGTATTTGCTGTGTATTGGCATCTATGCATCTATGGTTGCTACCTTTAATTGCTTATGCTCTGATGTCATTTGAAATTCTTGAGATCTATTGTAGTGGCTGGCCACAGTCATTTGTTAAGTGAGGAAATGATGCATGTTCACTAATTAGATAGTATACTATAAGTTTGTTTAATAATCAGTCAGCATTGAGACAGGGGGAAACAGCTCTGTTTTTGTTGTTTGTTCCTCACATTTGCTTGTAAGTCAATATCAAGAACTCCGTAGCTGATTGAACCACACAGGTAAGACTATTCAGGCTTTGTCTTTTTGTGCTAAATGGAATGCAAGATATTCAGATGATGTAAAGGTTGACATCAGTATTCCATAGATAACAGTGTTCTCCCAGTTTTTGTTCCCAAGGTTCATCAGAACTCTAATATTGTATTTGCCCAAGACTCCAGAGAGCTGCTCAGTTAGAAAATACAACACTGCACAATTAGGGTTCCAAATCACAGGACAGACCTTCAGATATATAGCTGGCTTTTCTGCTAGAAGGATTTCCATGGAGAGAGATGGGGGCCACAGACCAAGCTCTGCTCTTTCTCTCCCTACTGTTATGATGGCATGGAGAATAATGACTGAATGCTGGTATGTGATACAGGAGTCTGGTGACAAGAACTGCAGTTATTATTATTAGAAAATGCTGTCATAGGCAGTCTGGATTGAGGCCAGGTTTGACACATGCAGAAAGGGGGAAGAGGGAATCCTTTAAGAAGAGTTTTTTCCCCCCTAGTTGCTATTAGCTGTGATCAGAAAACTTATTCCCAGAAGTATTCTCTTCCATGGCCATATGTAGCCATCAGGGGCAAACTAAAGGTGATGTAGCTATAGAGTTCTGGAATGGGTCTCAGGAGATCTGGGTTCTGTTTCTCATCTAGCTATGATGTGACTGGGCCAGTCACTGCTTCCCAGCCTAACCCACCTCACAGGGTTGTTGTTCTGAGGATAAAATGGAGAGGAGGACAACCTTGTAAACTTCCTTGGGTTTCTTATAAGAGGAAGAAAGGTGGCATATAAATTTGTTGTTGGGGTGATGATGATGATGATAATGATATGAGTGTAAGCATGCATGAGTGTAAGTGTCCCAATACAGATTGGCACCATGGCTGGTTGGGAGGAGAGATTTAAGCTTCTCTTGTATTTGCATCCACAAGCCCCCAAAAACAAAACCATTTGAGGAAGATAAAAAAGAAAAGATATATTGATTCTAAGAGGGACAAATTTCCTCCCCTACTCTTTTAAGATCTCCTCCCTCAAGTGAGATTTGTATGTGTGATGAGCAGAATGTTTAGATTATCCCTCAGATTAGGCAGTGCTTGATAGATGGTGCTCTGTGCTCTGGTCCCTATACAAATATTGACAAGTAATCTACATATATATGATCATGTGCAGCTTAACCCTGAAATACTTGAACCTGTATGCCCTAGTCAGTAAAGTACTATATGCAGGCCATAAGCAGATTCACGCATAGAAAGTGTTACAAAAATTTTTTTAGACATGCTCTCAAAAACCATAAGCCATCCTAGATTTTGCAAATAAAAATGTGTTATCACCTTCTGTGTTTTGAGGCCATGGAGGGGAAAGCTTATTTAATAACATTCTTCATGGCAAATTCTCCTTTGCAAAGAACCCATGCATAATAGATTGCCAAGGTAAATTTCTTTCACAGTCTAATATCATTACTTTGCCAAGTAGAAAACAGAAGTGATTGTATGAGGAAAGGTAACTCACCATTGCCTTCCACATCTGGAAAAATGAAAAAAAGCCAACACATTTAGGGATATTTTAAGGAAAAAGGTGGCTTGCATAGTCTTCTTCCTCTTCATTTTATGAAAAAAATATTAAGCATACCTTCTATAAGAATATTCTAAGATTTCCACCACACAGGCATTGGATACGTTGATAGTGAATTTGGCTTACCCTTAGTGTGATTTGAATTTCTTCTGAAATAACAGAAACTACTGACTGACCATGTTGTTGCATCTTAATCAGTCCGTGAACTGGAAAAGCCCAATTCAGATAATCAAGCTCTACTCTGGTGTCCTAAAACGACCTGTGTCCTGATTCATGTCGTATAATTGGAAGGGAGGCAAAATGGTAAAGTAGCAGATGTGTGTTGCTGATGCGTTACAAACATTATTTTTACTAATGCATTTAAAAAGAGGTGTTTTAATACAGAGCTGTGTTTCAAATTAACCTCTAGTGAAGCAAATATATTCATGTGGGGCAGAAGTCTCTATAAAGTATTTTTCCTTTGTGATTATCCCACATGCTATACATCATTTTTTATTCCCAGAATTAGAAGGTATAGTTTCTTGAGGTTCAGAAGTGTTCCTGAACTATACAACTGCTAGAAGTCCATCACTTTTAATTAACCAAAGTCTGTTGGCCTCTCTTTGACTTAGGAACATCTCCATTTGTCACATATGCAGTTCACAGACTATAAAGAAAATGAGCATTTTTTTCTTACTAAGAAAATAAAATTCCTTAAAGAGAAAAAAAGATTTAGCCCAAGGAATGGTGGGTGGGAAATGGATGAACTTATGCACTGGCAATAGTGACAGCCATGTAAGTGATAACTAAGGGGGGAGTCAAAGACGTGTCCAGAGGATGTGGGATTAGGTTTGATGTGGCATCTTTCCTAACCAGCCCTGAGACAAATAGCTGTCTTTTTACCCTTTTTCCTTGGCACCAAAGCACATTTGTTTCAAAGTGTCTCAGTTTAACTTAAAGCTCATCTATGCTATATCTCGAGGGGAAAGGCTTTTTGTGTACGTTATTCTGCCAGTTTTAGTTTTGCATCTGTTTTTCCTTGCATGTATCTGCTGCACAAGGCAAATAGATTTGGCATCCCAGGAATATAAGATAGTCTTGCCACTGAGAGAGATATATTGAAGACTGAAAAAAGTCTGCTATAAGACTGGGAAAAAAACTGTGAGAGGGTCAGATTTAACCCACATACCCAGGTCACTTTTCGAATTCCAGAATAATCCCACACAGCCACTCCCTAAATTAAGATGAAAGGCAGTCAACAAAGTTTGGACCAGTTCTCTCTTTCTTTCTCTTTCTCTTTCTTTCTCTTTCTTTCTCTTTCTCTTTCAGCATAAAAAAGGTGAGGTCCAGCATAAGCAACAAAGTAGTATTCACGTAAAGCTTGAACAGGCAAACCTTTGTAGCCTTGGCACCAGACCTGCTGCTGGAAGTTGAAGAACTCCGCATGACCTCCTCAATCAATCAAGCAGACAGGGTATCAAGAAATACTAAAATTACAAGCTGTAAATATCACATGTGTGATCTCATGGAGCTGTCCCTCAGATATTCCCAGTGTATTAAGCCGTGCCTTGCTATATAAACTGTTCCAAGCAGTATTTCATTGGGCCAGCCACAAACCAAGCCACACCTCTCCTGTTGAGCCAATGATATCCTTTTGGTCAGCTGCTTGGAGTTTCTGCCAGTCTGCAGCATCTGTCATTTTCCACCGTCTGGGCTACTCTTCGTCTGAGCCAGATTATGATTTTATTTGCAGTCTGCAACATGACCACCATAATCAGGAACTGACTGTCTTAAATACAGCAGAAGTGGAGAACAATAACTATCCTACACAGTGCACTTGCATTAGTCTGTAATTAGCTCTGATTGTTTCTTTTGAGCCAGAGTCACAAAATACAGCATGCCTAATAAGTGAGGAAAAGTAACAGTATAGAAAATCCAATTTGAGATCTGGTTGCTTTGGCTTAAATATGCGTAAATGCTCTTATTAGTTATTATATAGAGAAGACCTGACTGGGCAAAACATTTAAAAATGCCTCTGTTATTGTATATTGTATACCACATTCAGGGATAATCAGAGACAAAACAATTGAGTTTTCTAAATATTTTCATATTTATCAGCTACTCTGGACAGGGGTTAGTCGACTTCAGGCTAGTAGGATCTACTTTGTTTGTTTTTGATGTTTTGATTTTAATTCAATCCCCAAGATGTTTACTTTTGCTGATATAGCATATTTGGGCATAGTCCCTGAATTATTTAGAATGAAAGAATTCAGAGTCCATGTATTTGTTTTATGTGCCTGAAATAAATAGAGATCTTTTAGTTTGGGCAAACACGGGATGCTTGTGATTGTGGAGAGTCTCTGAACATCAACCTGATGTTCATGTCTCATCATTTACCACATTCATTAGTGCAAAAAGAAAAAAAAAACATGCAAAGCCAACAGGGAAAAATATGCAAAACACTTTTTCTATATTTTGAAAGTGTACACTTTTCCCTATAAAGTAGTGTGAAAATGCTCACTTTTAAAAACATGCACTTTTAAAAGTACACTTTTCAAATGTGAGAGTATGCACAAATTTGATAATCTGCGAGTAAACAGGGCATATTTACCTGTTTTTATTTATTCATTTATGCCCATATGTATATGCTGCCTATAACATAAATGAAATTTTCATACATTTCTATAATCTTTCTGAACAAAAATCCACTCCTGTTATACCTTCCCACTTCTTTCATTTCAATAGTATGATGGTCTTGTTGGAATTCTTAATAATTTAGACTCTGAAGTCCTTGCTATAAACCAACCAGAGATCTACCAGTTGGTTCTGACCTATTGTCTGCCTGCTCTAATTTTAGAGTTCAAGTCTTACATTCATAATAGACCAATATTGGGTGCCATTTATCTATGAGCCCTCAATCAGCCATTTTCTGTAACAAACTTGAATGTTTTTAGTGCATTTGGCTTGCTGATCAAGGATTTATTTTTATTTATTTTATTTCATTCACTCGGGCATGAATTAATCTTCATTTATGCTTGTGGGAAGTTTATATATTATTCTGCTAACAGAACTCATCCACTCCACAGTTCTCACATATCAGAAATTTCCAAAGTCTGATTTCAGCTGTAGTAAGTAGAAGATTGCTATCAGGGGAAAGTGAATGAAAAGGGAGGTTGCTTCTAAGAACTGTATGAATACATGGATATACTTGGTTTCTTTTGTTGTGTTTATATCCCAGCCCTCATTAGCTATGAAGATGTGATTTCTGGAACAATGGAATGATAAATGGAATCAATCAGTTTAGTTTAAAGAAAAGCCTCATGCAGAGACAAGGGCAACTTTTCCCAACCAAGTGTTTTGACCATAACTTCTGACATCCCTGGCCACAGGCCATGCTGTCTGGGGCTGATGGGAGTAGAAGTTCAAAACATCTGGAGGGTACCAGGTCAGGGAAGGCTGGGTTAGAGAAAGCTGCAGTGCAGAGTTCTAAAGACACAGGATTTAGGAAGACATGGTATCTAAAGACAAGTTTATCACAGAACCATAAAAATGACATATTGCCTATTATTGTCAGGACAAAAAAAGTTTGTAAAATATTTACTTACTTACTTATTACATTTCTAATCATCACATGCTATTAAATACCTGGGAGTGGAGTAGTGTTGATGTCAGATGGGCCTCTCTGGATAAATAGTGGGAAGGACCTTGCCACCCTCTGAACTTCCCTGAAAGGTGGCAGTCAGAGGAAGGCCTCAGCTGTTGATAATAGATTCATGTCAGGAGATGTGCTCTATAAAGTATTGTGGTCCTCAGCTGTGCAAGGGGCTTATAAGTTAAGACTAGCACCTTGCACTGAGCTTGGAAACATATAGTCAGCTAATGGAGTGACCCAGAAGAAATGTTATATGCTCAGACGTTTTATCCTAATTATAAGCTTAGCTGCTGCATTTCTAAACAGTCTTCAAGAGGAGTCCTATGTGAAATGCCTTATAGTAATCTAACTTGGAGGTTACTGTAGCATAGATAACTGAAGCCAGGTTATTCATGTAGCTGAAGCTGGTAGAAGGCACTCTGTGCAACTGAGCTAATCAGGCGTGCACCTGGTAGGGTCCAACCATAATGCAGACTCAAGATTTATGAAGGTAACACTTCTAATATTCTGAAGCAAGTATTTCTTTACAGAAGGTCACTGGGTATCTTATGATAAACTGAAATAATCCTAGTTACAATAATACAATAAAATGCTGCAAATAAAACACAACAAGGTGAAAAGGATTTTAGAAAAATAGAACAGAAGAACAGAATTCTGTAGCAGTAATCAATTAAAATACAAAGTCAAGCAATAAACATTCACATAACAGTAAACCACTATGCACATTAGAAAGTATTGCCTGATGCTAGAAAGACATTAAGGTAAGGCACCACCCAAGCATTCCCATTGTTGGACTACATGACTGCTGACCCTTCCATGCCTCAATTGCAGAAGGGCCTCACATAACAACATCAAGACACAGGTTCCTATGGGAAGAGGTGATCCTTCTCGTACCAAGGTACCAAGTCATGAAGTCTTACCTTTACTGTATTTTTAGATGCAGCTTGTATATATGCCATTGTGTACTGGGATTTAATCAATTATTCCACAACACTCATATAGAGGAGAAATAGTAAAGTACATATCTGCTTATATTCTGCTAATCATTTAGTAAAATCTTTGCTTCTTTGCCTTGGATAACCATGCTTGTCTGGGGTTAGCTTGTCAAAATCTCTCGTAGTTAACACAGCAACTCTTATTGTGCTGTTATTATTTCCGTATCTCTCATTAGTTGCATGGGTTGTTGACCACAGTATTATATTTCTACACAGGCAAGAAGGATCTTACACTTCGGTCTGAAAAGGGTCAAACCAGGGTCTCAGTATTATCTCCTTTATCAAGGAGTTCTTCTAGGAATCCATAGAATTGAGCTAGAGAGATGCAACTAAGTTTAGGAACTCTCTAGAGGCCAGGTAATTTTCCCACCTCATGCATTCTGTTTGTGGCTCTGATTCTGAGCTTTCCAGGCTAGCCAATGAAGTAGAGGAAATACCAGAGGAGTAACTGCTTGGTCACTTCCTATGAAATCTGGAGAAAGGAGATTATTTCCATAAGAATAATTTTAGTTTCATGATACATTGTTGGTCCTGCATGGAGCAGGGGTTTGGACTAGCTGACATCTACTGTATCATCTGACTCTAAATTCCAGTAGATCCTAAATGGTCATAACAAATTGGGGGGTACACATAACCCCTCTCCACATTGCAAGATGATGTAGAGGCTACCACAAGAGTTTTTAGCTCACCACCACTTTCTCCCTATCCTTGTGTATGTTTGATTGTTCTTCTCCTGTATTAACTTTTCCCATACCTATTCTGGATGTTCAGTAGGGGAAGACTGAGGTGGCACATGGTTTATTGTTGGGAACAGCCAGCCTCCACAAGCCTCTTTGAACATTTTTTCCAAAGTATGGAGGGGGTTTTGTATGCTCCCTACCATCTTGGCCACAATATGTGGCACATGGGAAAAAATCAGATCAGTAGCTTTCCCATTTTACTTCTTGTTCTTCCTGCCGCTAATTATATAAAGGATTACATTTCTGCTTTGGAAGCATGTTTTAAGAGTTAAATAAACTAATACACAGAATTTGTGAGGATGGAAATGATATGCCAAAGTATGAATGAATTTGCCTATTTATTAAGAATTGTACTGGAAGGCTACACATATTACAGGCGTATCCCTGTAATTTACACTTCTGACAGCAGAAAGTTTGACTGTCCAATTATGAATATGATTATTTCTGTTCACCTGCAAAATACTCTTTTGCTCCAGTCTTGAACTACAACCAAGATATCCTGCAATTTTCAAAACAATGACTTAAAGAACCAAGCACACGCCTACAAATGTAAGCTGAAGCATGGTGTGCATCTAAGTGCAGTGTGTACACATCTGGGTACTGAATGCATCACAGGCAAATGTATTGGGTTGGATGGGCTTGCCCTGTTACACAGCAAGAAAACTACTGCACTCTTAAAATGAACAAAATTTCTGCTCATTGTTTCTCCACAGCCTCCCCTTTCTCCTTACACTTTTTTTACTTCATACAATAGCAATGCTATGGAATGCTGATGAGGGATCACTTCCCAGAAGCATTTCTTCCCTAGACTGCCTTTTTATGACTATTAAGAGTAGTTGCATTTTTTTTAAGTTCTCTCACTGAGGGGTTGAAGAGGAAACCGCTCTTTGTAATACTGTACTTTAGGCAGGTTGACCCTATTCCCTTCAGGACATCTCTTTGGTGATGCTGACTCCCATCTGTGTAGTTGAGATGTTTCAGCAACATCTCATCTCTAATTAAAATACTTGTTATGAAGGGTTCTTAAATACAGCCGCTTAACGAAGTTAAAAAATGCATTTGGATGCAGATTGTGAAACTTCAGTTGCTGGAGTTACTCTCAAGGGAGAATTGTGCAGGCAGAATGGCTTGCCATCTATCCTATTTTGTTCCTATTTATTTCTTTAATTTCCTGCCTTTTTAAAAAATGCTGGTCAGCTGGAATAAATGCTTTCTCCCTTTCACCCCCACCCTGCCTCCTCTCTACTTTCTTACATGGACCAGACTGTGACACGTGCCTGGTAAAGTGGCTTCTTGGGAATTTGAAAGTCTTTGAATGCGTTATCTGATTAAAGGGATGTATGTGTCTTTAATTCTCATCTGCAGTTCCACCTTTGACCCTATCAGTTAAAGTAGAGAGGAGTTGAGAGTCAGCAAAGTCCCAGATTCAACCTAGATAACCTGAGATGTTTAACTCTTTGTAGGCAAAAAAAGAATGATTCTTTTATTATTGAGAAAATGCCTTCCATTGAGTTTCACAATTCAGTTGGATAATACTCCGAGACTGGCCAAGTATATTCATCCTGTTGGTTTTTCGTTTGTCTCTTTAGAAAATGTATATTCTCCCCTATAATTTTTACTGTCAAGGTGGTTTATGGGCAAATAAAAATATTTTAAAACAATTATAAAATATTTTGTACAGCAAAGCTAGCAGCAACTACAGCACAGTTAATGAAATCAAGTAAAAATAGTAGGAAAAAACAAATACAGGCAGTGCAGTAAAGGTAATTCAGCTTTAAAAAAAAAAGCCTTGGATTTTGGCAGTGCTGAAAGGGTAAAAGAGTAGGTGCCAGGCAAGCATCCCTGGGGGAAGCATTCCATAGATGGGATGCTCCAATTGAAAAGGCCATTTCCCTGATTGCCACCTATCCAACCTTAGAAGTTGGGGAATACAGAAAAGAATTAGGCACAAGTCCAGAAAAAGTTACTCTGTTTTAAAGAATAAGCTTGTGCATTCATTTTAATCAAAATTGTCATCTCTCTCTCTCTCTCTCTCTCTCTCTCTCTCTCTCTCTCTCTCTCT
>NW_025335268.1:2848478-2937217 GCF_004798865.1 Varanus komodoensis | reverse complement strand
TCTCTCTCTCTCTCTCTCTCTCTCTCTCTCTCTCTCTCTCTCTCTCTTTAACAGTATTATGCCAAAGAACAGACTTAGGCCTTTTTTTCACAAAGAATATGAATAAATGGTCACCCTCAATAAGTTGCTGACCCTTTTCATTTCCAGTCAGTCAATGGGGATGCAAACATAACAAGCAAATGATTAAAAGCGAATTACTAAAAGACACAAGGATTCTTGTGTGAGGTGGGTGCGTACCCAATTAATCTAGTCAATATTTTAATTGAATTATTAATGTTTAATTAAGTGATTGAATCAATTCATAAAAAGATCCATGCTGCATCAGACCAGTGGTCCATCTGCCCCCACATTCTGCTTATGCATTGTCCAACACACAAGCAGTATATAATGTACATAGGAATACTGCCTCTGATATTGAAGGTAGCACATAACCAACTAAGACTAGTAGCAACTTACAGCCTTCTCCTCCATGAAGTTTCCAAATCCCTTTTAAAGCTCTCCAAATTGGTGCCCATCTTGTGGAAGTGAATTCCATGGTTTAGTTATGTGAAGAAATACTTTATTTATCCTGACCACCAGTCAGAATCATGGGATGACCCTGGGTTTTGAAATATGGAAAGAAGTGTTTCCCTACCAACTTTCTCCAAAGAGTTCATGTATTGCTTAGTATTAGCATGTATATATAGGCATTGGAGACCGTGTACTTTATTTTCTAGTTTTCCTTTGGTTTCTTTTAGCTTTCTCAAAGCTTTCTTCTTTTCTTTTAGCTACAAGACTACTATTGGGTGCTATTAGAGCTGCTCTCTCCAATGTAGTGCATAATTATCTGTCCATTGTTACTCCCAATTTTCTTCTCCCTCCACTGTAGGATTCTGTTTAGATGTCTCCTGATGAATTTCTTCTTCTCAGTCCTTCTAACGTGCAACTCATCCCTTGCCAGCAGTCCAGCTTTCAAAAAATACAGTCCATGTTTCCACAATCCAAATCAGTGTATTTTTCTATCACTTTCAACCATTTCCAACTACTGGATGAGAAATCTATCTGGGCTCCAAAGTTCTTGAGTTCTGTTCTCAAAGCTTCAAAGGCTGATGTGATTTCTTCAAAGCTCCACTTGGTGGCTTCATTCATTGCTACATGGATAAAAAATGAAGGGTTTATAAGCATTGGCAACATTTCAGTCACATTTCTAATTCATTCTTCAGGGAGGCAGCATACCTAGTGAGTCCATTGGGCCTTCATGGTATATATGGGTTTCCATCCCATATGACCAGGAGTCTCTCACAACTACTTCTTTTCTCTACCTGTTGTGGACCTTAGTATTGCTTGACTGAACTTCAGCCTCTTGCTCGCTGTTGCATAGGCTAATAGTTCTTCTTCTGCAGGCTGCCCTCAAGTACCATCCTTAGTTCTACTGCTTCCACTGGGGCAGAGTGCTTCTCATTCTTCTGCTTGTAACTGTCATCCTTTTCCCAGGGTGTTTCATCTTCTTCATTGACTCTTGCCTCAGGATGCTCTTCTTCTGCTTCAGCTTGCTGTTGCTGTTCCAACTTCTGTACTTCACTTTGCTGTTGCAGATCCACCACTCCTCATCTTCTCTTATTCCCTTGAGGATGAATGTTTGCTGCTCAAGTACTCTTACTTTTTCTTCTAACAGAGCAACCAACTTAGTTTTGCTGCACACACAGGCCATGTTAAATTTAGGGCAAAAAAGTTGGGGAGAGGGAATTACACAGACCTTGCAGGTCTTCACTACTGGAGAGTCTTTTTCCATCTGTATTCTCTACCCTCTATTTCATTCTACTATGTCAATTATTTTGAAATGTGTTTTGTCTTCAGTTTCCTGAAGGTTTGCACTCACAGAGCTCCACTGAGTTCGAGTCCTTCTGATTATGGAGCTGAGTAAGGCCCTGTCTCCTATTGTTCCTCTTGACATGGTCAACCTGTTTTCAGCTCTATTTTAAAAGGGGGGCTCTATGCACACAGTCTTTTCTGCTTGACACCCCTCTGTTGAATTGGAACCATCCTGTGGTAAGTCTTTAGTGTTTCCCCAAACTCTAGATGATGATGTTTACAGCCCTACCAAAGTGGCTTCATGTTTTAAAAAGAAACTTGAAAACATTTTTCAATGAAATGTGGAAACTTGATAGTATATTGGGCTTTCCTTATAAAATCAAATCAGACATGTTTTTTCTTTGAATCAGATCAGAGCCAAAATATGCATTTTTTTTAGGAATTCCACTTATTTAAAGATATTTCATAAATGCCTTTTTACATAGACATATATCCCATGTTTGCTGTTATGTATCAAATGCATTTAGAGGTAAGCTTTCAAGTGCACGTTTTGTTCACAGTTTTCCGTACATCTGTATGCAAAATATGTCATGTTAGGCAGGAATTATTTAACACACGGTAGATAGAAATCATGAAAATAGAGTTTCCCTTTTCCAAAGCTGTTTTATTTTTTAAAAATAAGTTGTATGTACTTACACACATATATTACATATTACTTGAACTGGGTTAGGGAAAAAGCAAATATTTGCCAGTAACATATGGATAGCTCTGAAAGTATATCTAATGTACATAATAATGCAAATGGACTCTTGCTGTGATGGAATCATAGCAATAAGAGTTCAGTACTAAAGTGTTCAGGTTGCACCTGAGCTGGCTGGAGCCTGCCAGGCTCTGCAAGCCCACTGAGAGCATCTGTCTTGCCACCACCTTGCTCATGCTGTGTCCTCCGCAGGCTCTCAGATTCTTCCAACTATGAGCATAAATCATCCACCTGTCACCAGATCTTGCAGCCTGGATTATGCAATGCCTGCCTTCATTTGGAGATGGTTGCTGCAAATGGTCTGCATTCATTGTAATGCCATTCCAACATCTTCCTAGCTTTAATGAGGGATCAGGGTGGTGATGACTTACTGAGACAATGCAAGCTTCGGCCAGGCTTATGTTGTGCATTTGTATAGCCTACTTTAGAAGTCTTTCTTTTCCATTTTTGTCCTTCTTTCTTTTATGCGATGACATGAATAGCTCGAAAATTTAGGCAAAGAATAAGTATTGCACAGAGCCAGCTGTCCACATTGCGGTACACTGACTAGTTATGCTGCTTCCCTCTAGATAATCAATGATGTTTCCCCTCTTAATGTTGATTATCTATTCATGCAGCTCCTGGAGCTGTGTAGTCATAAGTTTGTGGCTTTCAGTTAAGCTTTGTTTAAAAATACCATATTTGCAATTTCTTTTGTTATGGACATATTGCTGGCAAATACAGGATATGATCTTTGTCTAAACCTCTGCAGGTGCTCTGATAGGCAAATGGGACACCCAGGAATTGGGGGTTTCCCATTTGCTGCAATATTTAGAGAGAAATCTATGTGACACCAGCAGAACTGACCCCAGTACTGCAATAATGGAAAAGCCATTTTCTGTATCATACATCTCTGTGCTCAGTAGTGGGATGCCAATCTATAGGGCTTTGTCCTTCTACAATTAATTTTTAAAAATACTTGATTTAGTTTTTATTCATATCCCGCTACATTATAAAAAGCATTTTGGAGAAACCATTTGAATAAAGAGCACTGAGATTTCAAAAGGCAAGCTCAAACAACTTGTACTGCAGTGTTACTATATGGGGTAGCTCTACCTTACTGTTGATAAAGTGGTTTATAATTTTCCCTTGCTGTTTTTTTGGATGTGAAAGTTACACAAACATGCCATGTTTGAACATTGCAGTTTGGCTTGGGGCAGCAATCAGTTTCTTGCTCTTTGAGCACTGGGATTCAGTATAGAGCTTGAAGCATTTGATTGTCACTGGTCAAATGTAATGTAATTACAATGCAAATGTAATGTTTTTCATTTGGTCTTCATAGATACAGATCCACTTCATGTCATAAAGAGGATGTGTTCTTGATTGCCAATTTCATAACCAAACCAGGCCTTGGGAGCCATGAAATTACAATGAAACTCTCCCATTTCTGTCCTTCACACTGCTCAGTAGGACAGAGGGAAAATACTGGGAGGTGGGATGAGGTTAGGGTTAAGGTACAAGTTAGATGTACAATCCGAAAGCCACTGAGGTTTGCAAACCCTGAGGGATGTTGGGAGTGGCAGTTCAGCAGCTGTGTCTCACAACACCCTCAGTGGAACTTTGCTTAGACTAGATTTTGCAGAATTGGAGATACAAGTGTAGTAAGAAGACAACCATTTGGGAACAAACCAGGACTGAGTTCCATTTGCAAAAAAATTCTCAAATTGCCAATGAAAAAGACAGTGTGTAAGATTCAGAAGCTTTAGCCAGAGAGATGTACTGAACATTTGTTGCTGTTATGTGCGATCAAGTTGTCACCAACTTATGGTGACCCTATGAGTGACAGCCCTCCAAAATGTCCTATCCATGACAGGCCTGTTCAGCTCTTCTGAATTCAAGGCTGTTGCTTCGTATGGCTTTTGCAATCCATTTCATATTTGGTCTTCCATTTCTTCTTCCTTCAACTTTCCCTAGCATGATTTTCTGCTCCTGGGAGTTTGGCCTTCTTATGACAGCCTCGGTTTTGCCATTTTTGCTTCTAGGGAAAGTTTTGGCTTGATTTGATCTAGTACCTACTTGTTTAGCTTTCTGTTGGATCAGACTATTTGCAAAGCTTTCCTCCGACACCATGTTTCAAATGCAGCAATTATATTCCTGTCAGTTTTCTTCACTGCCCAGCTTTTACACCCATGTATTGTGATTGGGAATACACTATCATGAATGATTTTGGGCTTGGTCTGCAGTGAAAGATCCTTACACTTGATGATCTTTCATAGTTCCTTGATTCTTGCCTGGCGTCTCCCTTTGAACTGAGGTACTTAAAATCTTTCACAGTTTCAATTTCTTCTTTGTTTATAGTGAAGTGCTGAAATTCTCCTGTATTTGTGGTTTTTGTTTTCTTAATGTTCAGCTGCAGTCTTGTTTTTGTATTCTTTTCTTTCACTTTCATCAGGAGTTGTTTCAAGTCATTGCCGCTTTCTGCCAGTAGAATGGTATTCTCTGCATAACTTAAATAATTGATGTGTTTTCCACCAATTTTAACTCGTTCCTCTGATTCTAATCCAGTTTTCCTTATGTTAAGTTCTGCATAAAGATTGAATAGATAAGGAGATAAAATAAACCTTTGTCTGAGGCCTTTGCCTATGGGAAACCATTCTGTTTTTATGTATCTTGTCATAACAGTAGCTGCTTGTTCACAGTACAAATTATGCATCAGGACAATCAAGTGCTGAAAGACCCTCCCCCCTTTTCTTTCAGGAGCATCCATAGCTGCTTATGATCCACACAATCAAAGACTCTACTGTAATGCATAAATTATAGACTGACCTTCTTTTGAAATTTTTCACTGCACACCAGTAGCCAATGTATATTTGTAATATGTTCTTTAGTGCCTCTTCCTTTTCAGAATCCAACTTGAATGTCAGGCATTTCTCACTCCATGTAGGGCAATATTCTTTGTTGCAACACTCTGAGCATCACTTTGCGTGCATGAGGAATTATTGCAATGAGTAGTAATTACTTTTGCATTTCCTTTCTTGGAAAGATTCATGCTCTGCCACTTGTAATACTTCCATTGGTATTTTAACTATTCTGGGTATTCTGTTCATTCCAAGTGCTTTCAGAGCAGCTTTTACTTTACTTTTTAGTATTGCAGACACTTGCTCATAGGATTTTTCTTTGAAGCAGTCCATCATCCTATCATATATTCTGTATAGTTCTTGAGTTTATTTTTTCCACCATCTCTTTATTTCCTCCTGTCCCTCTGTTTGTCTTTTAGCATTTCTATTCTATGTTTGAATTTCCCTTTAATTTCTTGGATCTTCTGGAAGAGATCTCTTGTTTTTCCTTTTTTGTTGGTCTTTTCTATGTCTTTGCAGTGGTAATTGTAATATTTCTTTTTGTCTCTTTGTGATAGTTGCTGAAAAGTTCATTCAGAATTCGGACTGTTTCTGTCACCGTTTCTGTTTCTTTTCTCCTGTCATCAACTGTGATTGTTTCTTCTGTCATCCACCTAGGCTTTTTCCTTCCTTTCACAAAGACAAAGGAATTGTCTTTTGGTATTCTTCCCTAATGTCTCTGGTTTTGGCCCACAGTTCTTCTGGTTCACAGACAATTAATTGAGCGATGCAACGCTGATCTTTATATGGATTTTAAATTCCTCAGGAATGTTATTGAAGCTGTATTTTGGCACAATATTTTTGTTAGTGAGCCTTTTTAGCTCGCCTCTGATTTTTCATATTAAGAGTTTATGGGCACTACCACAATCTACTCCAGGTCTTGTTTTGGCAGCAAGATTACACTTCTCCATCTTCTACTTTTAATTAAATAGTCTATTTGATTTCTATATTGGCCATGTAGTGATATCCATGTATACAGTTTCTTGAAGTATGCATTTGTGATAAACATATTGTTGGCTTCACAACCTTCTATCCTGTTTCACTTCTTACCCCTAGGCCAGTGATGGCGAACCTTTTAGAGACCGAGTGCCCAAACTGCAACTCATAATCCAATTATTTATTGCAAAGTGCCAACATTGCAATAAAAACCTGAATTTTCTGACCACCAGCACAAGGGGGCAACATTCAACTGACCACTAGCTTTTGGTTGGCCCTGAAAAAGGCATCTGAGTGTATTTCCTGCCTTCTGCTAAAATCACAACAGGTTGTGCAGACTCGAACTGGTGACCTTTCAATCAACCAGCCCAGTAGCACAGCAGTTTAAACCACTGCGCCACCTGCTTCCTACTAAAATTACAGTCCATGCAAATCCCTGGCAGCTCACTGACCGACCATGCTAATGAGTGATGTTGTTTCCTGGCACCCTTAATCTTTCCAAATATGTGCATGGCTGCTGGGGCCATCGCGTGCTGACAGAGAGGGCTCTGCGTGCCCCTTTGGGCACACGTGCCATGGGTTCGCCATCAGTGCCCTAGGTCAAAGTTACCTGCAGCATTTGTTTCTCCTTTGTTCCCTGCATTGTGTCCCCATCACCTAAGATTATCAGCATGTCTTATTTTGGTGCATTATCAAATTCCTATGGAACACTTGTATAAAAGTTTTTAATTTCTTCATCTTCAGCACCTATTGTTGGACCATAGACTTGAATGATGGTTATGTAGGTAGTTTTCTACAAATTCTGGCTGATATTATTTGGTGGGATTTTGCTTTCTAGCTTCTTAGTGTCTGTGCCTTGGTATTAAAGCCACTCTGTTTCTTCTGTGTTTGTCATTTCCAGTACAACACTTTGTGTTTAAAATGTCCCATTCCAGTCCACTTCAGTTCACTCACACTAAGTACTGCAATGTTTCTCTTTGTAATGTTTACCTCACCTGTTTTACTGTTTCCAGTTTGTCTTGATTAATAATTCTCGCATTCCATGGTCCAATTGTATGTGTTGTGCAGCACAGGACTTTCCTTTTCCCTCTGTGCATGTCAGCCACTAAACTTAATTTTGGCTTTGATCTAGATGTATCATTGGTGACAGAGCTATTCATACTTGCCGTTTGCTCTTCCTAGTAGTTTGTTGAGTGCCTTCCAACCTGGGGGTGGGGTGGGGGTGTCTCTTCTACTGGCACTGTGTCTTGTTTATTTTGGATTATTTCATCATAGGTTTTTCCAGTAAGAGTGTTTTACAATTGCTTTCTGCTGCTCAGTACTAATCAGTTAGCTTGAGCATCGCTGGCATTGTCTGTGAAAGGTCCTCCAACAGAGTTGCCTTCAGTTATTGATGCTGTCTAGTATCTGCCCTTCAGGCGTTCTTCCATCCCCATCACTTTCTTTTCTGCTGATGTGGCTGTAACTCCTGAAGAGGGTGGATGCATCTGGGGTCCCCACTTTGACCACTCTGTCATGGGTGAACCTGCAAGGAGACCTGCCTAGTGAGACAGCCTGGCCTTCTGGTGTTATTTCAGCTTCACTGATACTCTCAAACACCCTCATCATATTAAGGTGTACATGCAAGCAGGGATGCTGAGTTTACAACATAGTGATTTGCTTTGCTTAGTTTGTATAAGATCCCAGATTCAGTTCCTGACATCTGCAGTTGAATGGATCAGACAATGGGAAACCTGATACCATAGAGATCCAGTGCTAGTCACAGTAAATAACACTGAACTTGATGACTCAATAGGCAAATCTGGTATAAAGTAGTTTGTTTTAATGTTATTTTTTCAATTAATTCATTCATTTATATACTGCCCAGTATTCTAAGCTCTCTCTTATTATTGGGATGGGCAAGAAAAGGGAAGAAAAGAGCAAGTTTTCCAAAACTTGATACAAGGAAGACATTCAGGCTATTCAATAGCTTGTGAAGTGGCAGTAGTTAGTGACCTGGTTTGCATGATTGACGGGCAGTAAGTAATGGAGGTTTGTTAACTATGCTGTGCATGCTGACCACATGCTGTGTGGATTTGCATAATGATTGCATACTGCAACCTGTTTTATAATGTGAACTCAGTCGTGGGCTGTTGTAAGGCTCTGAGTGGCCTGTTACCCATGGTTACCAGACACTTGACCAGATTCACACAGCAGGACAAGCTGCACTGCCAAGGGTGATTATGCAGATCCTCTGGCACACCACTGGCGTGGGACCAGTAGCAGTTAACAAGTGTAGTTAACAAGCTACTGCAGTTTCTTTACTGACTGTTGATTGTATGAACTGTCACAGTCTCTATAGTATAAATAAATGGAGAAACGACTGTGGTAGACTCAGTGGGACATTGTTTTGCAGGAGAAATGAACTTCAGATAAGATTTATTTTAAATGTATGTAGATTTCTCTGCATCCAGCTCACCACCTTGTACTCCCTGTTACACATTCTTTGTAGTAAATGCAAATATGTAATATAAATTCAGATATATACTAAGGATGATTTTCTACCAATGACAGAAATATTCCATTTAAGACAGTAGCACGATCAATTTCAGATATGTAAGAGTTAAAACATATGAACTTTTCTTTCCCTGTTAATAGCCAATGATTATATTTGATAAATAATGACACTTCCTGTTCAAAAATGAATGTGACTCAGTTTAAGATTGCACATGTTGCCTACCTGTTCTTACCAGTTACCCACAGTGATAAAATGATTTAAAAATATTTTCCTCTTTAATGCATTCACATGTTATCAGAGAAATATTTGATATATGCATAATAATGATGACGATGATAATTTTCCTCTTTAATAAAGAAAACAGAGCCAAACTAAAAATAGCATTCATTGCAGGAAAGTCAAAACATTAACAAGTATGCATTATCCTAGCATTAATAATGGTTACACACTGAGAGGGGCAAAGGAATCATCTAAATTGCCATCTTTGATTTATTTCCCCTTTGTAATAACAGTCCTGTCCAGTCCTGATCATTGCACCATTGCACTGCGTGTCCCAGAACGATCTAAAAACCTTTCACAGATGGTCAGTGATATTGGCAGCAGCTAGACCGTGGACTGTATTGTACCATGGCCCGTACACCAGACATGAATCTTGACTGTAGAGAGTCCTATGTAACTATAATTTCATTTTCTCCTTCTCAAGAGGATGCAATCTGTACAGGATCCTCATGCTTAATAAGGACCACAGAGAAAGGAGGATGTTTAATAGTAAGACAACAGAGACCCTAACAAATGAAATGAAAGTGCTGTTTGTTCTTGGAGCTTTACTTGCTTTTGATAGCATGCCAACTGTGTCTAACATATTACTCCCTCTTGATGGTTACATTGCTCAAGTTTTGGTAAAGCATTACTCATGAGATTCTCCCCCTCTGCCACCCCCCATTGGTGGGAGGTGTTTTTTTGTGGAGTATTGGTGTTAATCAGTACATTTTAACGCTTAAAAGAAACAAAGCAGGGGCATTCGACAATACATAGACACTACATTACACTGACATAATCAGATGGGGAGACTGGGTGAAATCTCCCTCTCCTATCTATGAAGAAATTAGATTTATCATCCGGAGAAAGAAAAAAAGCATTCTTTTTTCTGAAAGGTGCTTTTTGACAGACCCTTTGCAGTGGACGTCATGCTCACAAAACATGCTGTCACAGGGCTATTTGAATATAGTGACAGGCTCATTATCATGTTGGAGACAAGTGACAACACCACAGACTAGAAATGGACAGGCTTGCCAATCAGCTGTTGAAAGGATTGCTGTTGAAATAAGGCTTTTTTTGTTAGAAGAACAGTTGTACAAATTGACTACATTAATTCTTTTTTATTATACATGCACACACTGTAGTTAGGGGTCTGTCACTTTTTGCATTATAGAAGGTTTCTTAGCCTTTTTTTAATAGCCCTATGTTGTTGCAGGGGGTGGGGAGAGTATTCTATTCAGGAAGTATATTGTGGGACTAATTTGTGTATTAAGCTAAAAGATGCATCTAAAAGGTAGAGATGTATATAGAAGAAAAAAAAGCTAATATGGCTATAGTTGTTTCTGATCCATAGGGCAGGGAAGACTGTCAAACCATGAACAGAACTTTGTTTTGAAAAAGTATAATGTGCAATCATGTGCATCAATCTCATTTTTCATCATGATGTTAAAATAATTTAGTTAAGACTTAGGTTGGAATCTTAAATATGCTAACTTGGGGATAACTGTCATTGAACTCAGTGGGACTTATTTCTGAGAAGATACATTGCACTTAAAGATTGTACTACAAAGTTCTGTGCACACTTTATTAAGAGTAAATCCCTTAGAAATACTTTTGAATATAACCACACATAAAATAGGACTATACTTACTGAAAGTTTTCATCATTCTTAATTTCAGCCTTTATTCTTTGGCTTTCAGTTTCTTTTGTTGTCTATGACTGCATTACAGAGATGGAGATGCTAAGTCAAGCATCAGTTCCCAACATGACGCCTTCCAGATGTTCTGGCCCAAGACATCCATAACATCTGATCTTTGTCAATGCTGACCAGGGTTGATGGGATTTGTAATCCAAAATGTCTGAAGGGCACCAGATTAGGGACAGTTGAAGGCGAGTGATTCTGCTAGATCTTGGAAATGGGACAGAGGATTGGACATGTTTCCCTATCCACCCCCCCACCCCAAAAATGAAATTGAGCTTTTCACAATTTGAGAAAAAATCCCTTTTTTAGCTTGACATTCTGAGCTGCCTTATTTCTTTTTCTTATTTACCATATACTACTGTTATTCCAATTTTTTATAGAAGGCCTTCTCTATTAAGATATAGATACAGTGGGTTACAAGGGTTTAAAATATAATACAGTGTAATAAAAGAACCAACAGTAAAATAACAACAGTAAAACTCAGATTTAGAAGCAGCAATAGCCAATTTAAAAATACAGTAAGAGCAAAAATGAAAAAGGGGTTCTGCTGGAATATTGTTGTTTTCAAAGCCTGCCTAAAAGTGGCCATCAAATGAGCCAAGCACACTTTACCTGGGAGGCCATTCTGTGGTACCATTCTGGGTATTATACTGCCACCAAGGTGTCCCTGCTACCAATGAAGGAGAAGAACAGGCAGAATTTTATTCCTGAAATAAGTTTGGCTTTTTCAAGACTTCCTCTCAATGACTTGAAGTTAAAACTTGATATTTTAACTACTGTGACCCCAAGCATTTCTTTCCCAGGGAGACGTAGTTCAGTTGTAATTATGTATATGTGATATTGTGGTTTTTGCTGCTTATTTTCTTCATTTGTCACTTTACCTATATCCCTAGTTTTGTAAGAATTATTGCTGCAAACTTGAATTTTAGGGGAAAACTCCTGTTTTGCTTTGCTTCAATTTTCATAAACAAAACAAAATAAAACAAAAGCTAAGTAAAAAGGCACCCACTGAAGACTGCATGTTATGCCTAGAAAAAATGACTTTTCCATTTTTCTGAGCTATCAATCAAAATTTTGGGTATAGATGAGCATTTTCTAATTTGCGGGGGGGGGTCTTTCTTCATATACCTATTGAGAAGAAGTGCACCATCATGAAACCTAAGCAACTCATGTCCAATAAAGAAGGTGGAGGCAGAGGGTTGTAATCAATGCTGCTCTGTGAATGGATGCTGTAACGATTTTACACTTGTGTATACTTAATGTAATTGTCACAGTTCTGTACTTTTTGTATTTCATTTCCCTCTGGCACTGTGTACATAGAGGATAACACCTCTCACTTTTAATCCATGAAAGCCTGTGCCATAATAAATGTATTAGTCTTTTAGATGCTACAAGACACTATTGGTGGTGGTGGTTTGCTGCAACAGAGTTAATACAGTAACTCCCTCCACCTCAGGAAACTGACTTTTAAAGCATTTTTACTCTCTACTTCTGTGTACCTCAATAATAAGAATAACAATAAAACCCTAAGCGGTGACCAAGGTTTATTTCAGTTCAGATTATGCTCCATTTTAGCATCACATTAAATGCAAGCTCAGTTTTACAATACAACGCTTATTACAGTTTGGGTTAATAGCAGGAGTCACTAGTGCTACAGTATGTCATAATTATATATAAAAAAGATTACTGTCCCTTGACTTGCTGTCAAACTTTAATGGCTGTTGCATCTTGTACAAAATGTATGCATGAATTATTTTGTAGAACAGTATATGCTGTACATTAATTTTCACATAAAGTTTCTAACAATGTTGATTTCGATATAAAAATCTTTCTGATAAAATATTCATGTCATTAATCATCAGTATTAGGAAGCTGGTTAAAAGTCTTGGTGATATAAAAGCTGAGAACACAATCCACCACGAAAATCATGGCAAAATCCCATATGAATGGTGTGATCTCTGCAAAATGTAAAATCTGCAATGACAAGCAGTAGTTACAGCTGAAAGGGGCAATGTAGAGTGCTCCTATTCAGGATTCTAGCAAGCCGGGCTCATGTCCAAAATAATCCATTCCACCCCTCTCCAACACTTTTCCTTCCCACAATACCTCTCAATGTTGTATGTACACAGAACATGCTTAGTCCTTTTCAAGGCTTTTAAGTTTCCAAAGACTGCTCCTGCGATTGCTGACCATGTGGGGAAGCTGATACAATGAGAAGACACTGAGCAAGCCCAAGGCACATAGTATCCCAGACATGTTTGCTTTCAAACCTAGAACCTTTTATTTAACCTTGTTGATTCTCAATCTGCCATCACTCTGCCACACAAATATTTCAATTACACCTTCCCATGAAGTACCTGTAGTTATGATATATGGTTAACTTCTTGAAATATTTCCTTTATGGCATGAGAGTGAGTGGAAAAGGTTCCATGTGGTAGGATTTCTTCCATAGTCTTCAGGTATTTCTCCGAGTGTTACCCCTTCATTGTGTATTAACCGTTTATTGAAGATTCTTCATTTGTACAACTTAACTGTTCTAAATATTATTGCTAAACCAAGCCCTCACTTCCTTGTCCACCAAATGCTTTAAATTATAATTTTGGCCATATATGAAATTTGTTTAAATTACATTAATAATTTTGAGTAACATTAATAATATTTCAGTAACTGGTATAGACTGTGGCAGATTCCAGAAGCTTAGGATCCCTGTAATCACAATATTGTGGTGTTGGACATGAGTATGAGTTCATTTCTGAATGGTAAATCTAACCTGGATTTGGTTCAGCACAGCTATGTGATAGTGTTACTTCATGCACCCCCCCCCCCATTTTCCTTCTTTAAATATAGACAAGAGCAAATTAGTTGGCACTTGAAGTTAACTGGCTTGAGTCTGTCTGATAGCAGCCAACTTGCCATGATGTGAGTGCTGTTACTATTTCTGTAGACATTAGGCATTAAACACACACACACTATGACTGCATGGGCTTAGTGTTACAAATCATAAGGTATTTTGTCTATGCATTATAAATGATGATAGCTATTTATATACAAGACTCTATGTTCTAACTGCTTTGTTGGTTCTATTAGTATTTCTTATACATATACCATATTTGATGGCTTGGAAAGATAAATGGAAAGAAAATTTAAGTATAATGCTTTAAGATAGCATTTCACTAATGATCCTGTGGGGAAGTGGTAGGCTGTGTGTGCATGTGTGCGTGCGCATGTCTGTATTTATGACAATTACATACAATGTCTCCAAAGCTTGAGGTGATTCAGAATAAACCTCAATTTAAATCTCTAAAAGCATTGCCACAAAATTAATCCCCTGAAAACAAGCAATATATGGAATGTGTAACTAGGATGGACAATTAGAAGATACTGGATTATCATAATGAGAAGGGAAGAAAGAATCAGATGCATTTGTTTAAGGAAGAAATATGTAACAGCTTTATTTAAGCTATATGGTTGACACCTTTTTCCCTACCTTTATACACAGAAACACAGAAACCCTCCTACAATCTTCCCCTGATGTGAGAAAGGGTTCCTGACTGGTAGAAACATTTTATCTTTAGCCTGGCATGTCTTTGGGGGACAATTTATTCTCATCTTGGAAGAAGAACAGATATTTTTAAGTTAATAATATTTTTGCCACCTTGCTCTCCCTCCTATCATGCTCACAGCCAAAGGTGAAAAGCCTGTCTCATGTCCCCTGTGACTAGTATAGAATCTACATCAGAAGGAGCAGAGGAGGGGAGGAATGAGAAAACGAAGGAGTGAGATCAGCTTTGTGGTTTGTGGCATCCTATAAAACCAGAAAAGCCTTTACAAAAACAGGAGCCAGACAGAACTCATAAAAGCTAGTAATCTGCTCCCAACATGGGCCAGTTGGCAACCTTGAGCGATGGCTATTTGTCATTACAATAGGATGTCCTGCTGCAAAACCAACAAAAGATTCCCAGTACATTTTATGGGTAATCAGTGGCAGCAAAATACTACTGTTAATATTTATCATTCCTTTAGTGCTTACTGTGTTTTGCTGCTGTCCGACCATTCTACCCTCCTGATCATGCATCGTAAAAGGAACCAAGGAGGATAACTAGACAAGGAATGTTTTTGTTTTGTTTTTTAAAAAATAGTTTTGCTTTTTCAAACACCTGTCTCTGATGGTTATGGTAATGTGTATTTAAAAGTGTTTAACCTTGTTAACATTTACTGTAAACACTTGTTTATAACAGGTTTACCAGTAAGACTGCACCCCCAGTGCAGACACCTGGGAGTAACTATTAACAGGAAGGAATGGGCAAAATCATCCTCAAAGGAAATTGCTAGCAAAGGCCTCATTGATGTATGTATAGGCGGTAGCACCATTTTTGCTTCTGCTAGGGAATGACAGGTAGTAAGACTGGCACTACTTCCTTCTTGTCTCCATACCACAAATATCAACCATATGTATGAGATATGCAAAATAAGCGTAGTGTACAGCCACCAGCAAGTTGTGGTGCTTCTGAAGGATGCTTGCCAGAAAAGGCCCAGTGCCTTGCAGCAATCTTGTTAGGAAATGCCTTTTTGCTGCCTACAGAACTGCATATATGACCCCTGCTGACATGTAAGACAGCTGAAGAGACCCTGCCTTTATTAGGCAAGGTTTGAAGAGTGTGGAGTGGCTCATGGGCTAAGCTTTCCGTTTTTATAAATGGACAACAATAGGGTGTTGACAGGCCTTGAAGCCTGGAGAGACTGTAAGGTGCATCATGATAAGGATGGAGTGGTATACGTAGCCTGCAAAATATTGGGCACTCCCTTAACTCTCTTCTTTTCTCTACTCGGTACTAACTATCTAAAAATTGCCTCAATGCAGATGTTGCCTTCTTTCAAGAAAACCCTGATATTCCAGATAACTAAATGTCACAAATTATTTTAAATTTAAAAAATGCAGAAAATCTTAAAAGGGAAAGAGTGGATATATCACAGTGCAATGAACAGCAACAGACAATAGCAAAGAAAATGCATTCTAGTTTGGAATAGAGCACTCCCTTTCATATTATAAATCTCAGACATCTAACTCTGTATTTACTTTCAAAGTGTCTCCATAATAAATTCTCCCTCCCCCCTTGCCCAAAATTTTATAGTTGAGAAATTTTATATACTGCTTTATTCTGTGCAAATAAAGATGTTTCCATTTTAATACCCTAGAGGGTAGAGCTGTCCAACCTAAGATCAATAGTCACTGGAGAGTCTAAAGACCTTTCTGGATGAGATCTTTGACTGCTTTGAGGTAGATACCTTAAAAGGTTAAGAGAATGCTATAAATTCTTGGAGGGCTTAAAGGAAAGGTTGTTAACCTTGGTGATCCTATAGTTAGATATGTTCTGATATCTGCGAATATTACATTGTTTTCTCATTCCAAGTATTACACATTTGACAGAACCAGTAATCATACATCTACAGGGATATATAGAACTCTGGCATATGTTCATTGTTTGTTGTTGCCAAATTCAGAGTTCATATCTGTAAGCTCTTAGAACAATGCTATCTCTATTTATAGTACTTTACAGAAATATCTGATTAGAAACCAGTGTGTTGCTTTTTTCTCCCTTTGTGCTGGCCTTTTGCTAGTGTGAGCATGTCTTTGCCCTAATACACTGTAGTCCATTTATGGTTCATGCATGGCATGCTAGTAAGCTCACCCATTAAACAAAAAATAAAAGAAGGCTACATTAAATAGGGTTTGCGAGGCATTTAAGCATGCCATGAAGACATTTTAATTGACTCAGTCCATTTTTAGAACAACTCTTTTCAAAGCACTTTTTTCCATTGCAGGAATGCTTTCCAATAGAGTGGTAACTAAAAGGACCTGTATAGATGGCATTATTTTGATACTGACATTTAAGCAATAAAAATAAATTTACTGAACATAACTAGTTTTGCTTTGATTGTTCAAATTGTCATCACATCAAATTGTAAAATGTTCGAGTGAATTTAAAGCCACTGTTAATGGCATTGCACTTCAAAGATAGGGTTCCGGAAATATTAAGCGTGTGCATGCCTGCATGTGCATGCACCATGTTGGAGCCAATGGACTGTATTCTTTGGGATGGAATTGACTATATTCACTTAAATGGACTTGACTCAAGCACAATCACTGTATTCAAATGTCAGAGTAAAAAAAGAGAAGGAGGATGTCACATAGGGTCACAAATTATGTTGGATTTTGACAGATTGTAGCCTTGCTTTACAAGAGCAGTAACATCTCATTTGTCACCGTTTGATCTGGAAGTGCGGGAATGAGAGCGGAAGGCCCTCCATCTCCACCGCAATTTAATCGCTCTGAGGCCGAGAGTGGCGGCTAAAGCCACCTGCCCATGCACTGTACTGCTGATCTGTTTTAATTTAATCGTCCGTCAGCTGGGATGAAAGCATAAATCGTCTTCCTTTGATCTGCAAACGGTGTGTTTTTGTAAAGCAGGGTGCAGAATCAGGGAGACATTTTTTTCGCATTTAGTGCAACATAGACAACATAAGCTGAAAAGGGCTTGTAAGTGATATTTTAGTGTAGCAGTTAAACAGGAAGTTGCTCTTTGTGTAAACTGATACTGTGATGTAGGGTAGTTGGGGGAAAAGTAGGCCATAAGTAAAGGAACATATTGATTAATAACTTATCAATTATTCAAGTTTAAAGGGGGAAAACGGAATATCTGAAACCTCTTAGCACTTTGTAAAACTTTAACTGCTTTGCTTCCAGATAGAAATTAGATAAGAATTGTTAGAATGATAGTATTTAGTCTGATGAGTGACATCAGCAGCAGCAGCAGCAGCATCATTATTAACGACCCAATAGCCAAAGCTCTCTGGGCAGTCTACAACATAATAAAATATATTATTATGGTGATTATTAATAACAGAAAGTAATAACATATAATGGAGATGGGGTGGCATGATCTGAGATTCTCTTAGGAAGTCAAAGAATATTGATATTAACAAATATAGTGTAGGGGTTGAACTGTTAATGTTCAGAAGTAGATAATGGAAAAATTACTGAAAATTACAGGCAATAAATGCAGTGTGTTATGTTCTTAGCCAAAGGTCTATTCTTTAAAAAGTTCTCCCCAAAATCACCTGAGTTACATTACATTCTTTGCTTATCTTTATCTAAAAAGAAGAAAAAAACCAAAACCTTGTAGCAAAGCAAATAATCCAGATACCTTATGTATTTTTATTATTCATTATTTTAATGTAAATTATAAAATATGAGCCTTTAAATATGCAGGATGGGAATGGAGGTTAGAAAATTATTTTCTAGTAGCACAATATCTGTAAATAGAATTGCACTGTACCATAATAGTATGTAACACAGACAATGCTTTCCCAGTTGCTAAAAGCACTTCATATTTATTATCCCAGTAATCCTTTTGGGAGGAAAAAAGGGAGGAAGCCTCCAAATGCACAGGAATAGTTTTGTTCAGTCCAATGTTTGTGAAAGATCTTCACTTGCAACTCTTTTTGTTGTTAGTGGTTACTGGTCATGATAGTTTATATTATCACCACTTTAAGAGGAACACAAGCAGGATCTGCTATTTCATGGTCTATATGGGGTTTCACACAGACATCTGGTAAGTCAGAATACTGTAACAGTGAAAGCTTTGGTCTTCTCTAGAACATAAGATTCTTCTTATTTTCTTATATTGATTCTTTTGGTTGTGTCTGAGACTGCATCTGATTATTGAAAAGCACTGAACTCATTAAACTTATGTCTGTGCATCTAGAAGTTTCCTTCCTGCTTCCTCCTTCCCCAAATTCTCTGTCTTTCTTTTCTTCTTCCCCTCTCCAGTTATTGTTCCAACAACCCTGTAAGATAAGCCAGTATTGCAGAAAAGGGTGGTATTTCTGTTAACAGCTGTGTTGCTGTTCTAGGGTAAGCTTGTTGTGGATTGTTGCTATGATTGTCTTTTCCATAGTTTTAAAAAATGCCCTTGAAAATAAAGGAAAGAAAAAAGAAAGATGGCGTCTCAAAGATGCACCTGAATTCAGTAGCACACTGTGTTTCAAAGATAATCCTCAGATGCACTTCACTGTACAATACCATATCCACAGCCATGTTCTATGACCAAGTGAATGTGGTTGAAGACAGTGTTATGTATCTACACACTCCTGAGAAAGGTATCTTTAACACACATTGGACTATTCATCCCCATGCATCTTTGAAATTGTATTTCTCCACCCATGTATTTGTGTCTTCCTTTCTTTCTTTTCCACTTTGAAACAAGTCCATAAGAATTACTGTCCGCACATTATTTGACTGGCCACCACATTTTTGAGTTTTTGGCCTGATTCCTTGGAAGGGAGCCATACTCACAAAAAGTGACTGGCCATTTATGACCCTGATTGATGGCTGAATTCATTCCCCAAGTAAATGTATAGAATCTAATTGAATCTCTTTGGATCCTAAGTTTAATAAGTAAACATAGTGCCCCTTCTTACATAAATTTACATGATATCTAAGCATCCCACCTGCTTTGTTTTGGTTTGTATGGTGATGCTCTTGTCATCACTAGCCCTCACTGCTCTCCTGTCCTTCTCAGTGAACTTTTTAAATTCTCTTCCCAGTTCTTGAATGTAATTTAAGTTTGCTCTGAACACTTTGGATGGCTATTTGCAGAGATGTGCCATGCAGAGCAAAATATCTAAAATATTTTGGAAAAATAAGCACTCTGAAAACTCCTGTCCTCACTTGTCCCTTTAGCCCTCTATGAGCTCCTAGGGCCATAATCCTCCAGAGCAGATAAGGAGGAGCAGTTGACTATAGAAGAGAGTGTGAATATGTTCCACTACAGCAAATGGGCACAATTAGACCTCTTTATTTTTCTTCATTTTATCTGGGTTGGTCTCTCCTCCAAAGGGGTCATACATCAGTAGCAAAGGATTGGTTTGCATACATAAAATCCCAGGTTTGATCCCGAGCATTTTGTGCTAATGAATGTCAAATAGGGTTTGTAAGGAGCTTTCCATTGACACCCTGCAGATTTGTAGTCCGTTAGAATACATAGTGTTAGCATGCAAGAATGGACCAGCTCTTGGGTTTAGAATAAGTAACTTTTTTACATTCATATAATTCTTGTGTTTGTTCTAGCATTGTTACCCTTATTTTAAAAATGCATGTGCAATTTCAGTAGCTACCTGTGTTTTTCAAATCATTGAAGAATGAATTTCTTCTTTACCTTTAAAAAAAAAGTATAGCTCATTGAGCATGATTTTGCCTTATCAATCAATTGCCAGTCTAAGTATGCTATCATATTTCAGATGGTTTTCATTTATTTATCTTACTGTGATAGTACATAGCATAGAAATTACTTTTTTGTATCATAGTAAATTAGTACCTGATCTGGAATAAAGGCAGCACAGTCCTGCGGCTAAACAGAGAATAGACGGCCATAGGATTTATTGGAGACCCACTTACAATGTTGGAAGAGTGCTCCAACTTGTAGCTGGGTCTCACAGCATCCTCACCTTTGGTTCTGGCATGAAAATAACTGTACCAGCTGCATTTCTGAGGTTACAAGAGTGACTGTGGAGATGGGATTTAGGGGACAGGAAGGGTGATATGGAGGAGAAGAGGCAGTCCATGAAAATACAAAGAATATTGGCAGCATCTCGTCCAGACATGGTCATCTAAATGTTTTGTAGGTGAGAAAAATGCAGAGGCAACTGTTGCCTCTCTGCTTCTTCTACCCTATATAAGTTGCGTATGATTGCCCAAGTTCAGAGAGTTACAGGCACTCAGCTTGGATTTTCCCCCCTTAAAATAAGCAAGACAAAATTATTCTCATTAAACAGTCATCTGTTGTTATGAGGGTATGAGAATTTCTGAGTTTCAGTCTGACAAAATAAAAAGTTGACTTAATATCAGCCAAATAAATAGAGCAAGGTTACATCTTATTACAAATACTGGTCACAGTCCAGGCAAAGTTTTAAGTCATAACTGCTTTAAACTATAGAGGTTAAGGGCACAACAAGCCAATGTATGAAATACATGATTATTAAAAATCTTCAAAGGGTTAGGATTTGAATTACACAGTAAGGGGTTAACACTTCTTCCAGTGCTGTTGTCCCAACAAAAATGCATCTCTGGAGCTGCTAATCTCTGTGAAGGAAGATGTCACTGGGGCCAGTGACAGTTGGGGTTATGATATGGAGAGCATGGTTAAACTGTTCTCTTAGTACCATGGTCCCAAACCGGATTGCACCCATTGTCTGCCACAGCTGCTATTTAAAATCCATGTAACTCTGAATACCAGGTTTTGCATACAATTAAGTGGACTGTAGTCCATGAAAGCTTATGCCATAATAAAATCATGGCTCTTTTAATGTACCACATGTCTCTGACCATCATGAGCAGTCATGGTGATTTTTTACCTTTCTTGGTCTGTTGTGCTGTCTGGAACCAATCATGGCACTTCTGCATTGTACCGTTCATTCCTTGAAACCAGGGGTAGAAGTAGCAGTGTGTTCTAAGATGTCCATGCTTTACTGAAGCTTCTCCTGTCATCTAAACCTGGAATTAGTTTCTCCTGTCATCTCCATTTTACCATTGCTGATAGGGAAATGCCATAGCGCAACCTGGTGGCCTTCAGAGGCATTTGGACCACAACTCCCAGTATTCCTATCCAGTATGGCCATTGACTGAATTCTGGGTGTTGCAGTCCAAATGTGTCTGAAAGGTGCAAGGTTGGAGAAGGCTGCCATAGAGTCCTATGGAAAGAATAGCCACAGAACTGGCCATCTTTTTTCTGCTACACTCAGAAAAAAGAGTGTAGCAACACACACATCATCACCCACTTTATTCTTGTTGACTGAGCAATGCGCCTGTCCCCTTGTTCACTTCTGCAAACAGGGAGAAAACACAAAAAAAGGAGATATCATGCAAATATGTTTATTATGATTTAATAAAAACTCCTGTAGGAGTTAGGGTGGCTAGGAAGCCACAGAGAGATTCAGGAGGGGGAAGAGGGCTGACCCACCTCAAAACCTCAATCAGTTGATCAGGACAAGACTGCTGAAGTCCATAGGGAGCAATAGAGTCAAGGAGGAATTTTCACTCATGGGGGCTGTCAGGATGCATGGCAAAAGAGGGGAGATGGAAACTGCATTGCCCAGGGAAGCACATGCTCATCTGACCAGTAAGTTCAGGCAAAAATTCACCTACCATGGAACAAAGAGTGATCTGTGAACCCAGCGTTGGTGGGGTTTCTGCTGCAACAGGCTAACCTGGTTACCCTACACCCACAAAATTCATAATTCTTTGATCATGTTCCTTATTAGCTACCAATCCTAGTTACTACTAGTTCTAGTTACTCTGTGGTACCCCCTCCCATTTGGGGGACCTCTTTCCCAAAATGTGCATTTTCATGCTTCAGTCTGTGTGGGAAATTGTGCTTTTGGGTTGGGTTTTTTATTTTTCATTTTTTCCTATAGCTAAGTGTACTAACATTATGTTAACAAGTCTGCAGAATTTTGGGAAAAGCCAGTCCTCTGAAGAATCCATGTGTTGCAATCACAGAAATCTGAGCTCATTTGAATCTATTACATATATTGCAAAATAGAGATATGTGTGCATTTGAGGAAGCTGCAACTGATTTTTAGGATGTGCTGTGTGCACATGATTTGTATTGGTATATTTGGATCAGTCCTTTTGTTTGATTTGAACAGTTAGAAATTTGTCCACTCAAATAGATCTTGTTACTTGTTTTGTTTTACTTAAATTCCTTAACTAATCTTCCTGATTTGCTTTTCATTAGTCTGAACATTTACTGAGGAAAAGACTTGGGTGTGTTTTTCCAAAGCGCAACTAACACTCCGAATGACAATGGAAGCTTATATGCCCTTCACAGTTGGTAACAACTTCTACAGGTCAGGAGGTGTGGAGACAATTTGGGGCAAGATAGAAGCTAATGAATTTATCATGTAATTCCTCCTGTATAGACACATGCCTAGATGTATTATACATGGCATAAGTGATGGCTTTGGCCTTCTGTGACAGGTGACTTCACTTGTGCGGAGGATGACAACATGTGAATGGTGATTAAACATCACAGTAACCAGCCTTAGCTTGAACCATCCTGTAATAAATCATTATACATTTGAAATTCAGTAAAGTGGTAATACAAATCACCCAAAACTCATCATCTGTCTGTCTGTCTGTCTGTCTATCTATCTATTTCTATATCTATCTGTCCATATACCTTCTCAAGGTATAAAGATTTGTAGTTAGCTTATGATCTGTTGCCCTGGTGAAATTTCATAGCAGCTGTAGAAGCTGACTTGAACATCTTTTCTTTTGTCCATAAAGCTTGAAATATGGGCATTAACATAAGACAAGGTCTTTTTCTTGTAAAACCAAAGGGAAAATGTGTATTGTAGTGGCATAGAATGGAATGGAATGGAATGGAATAGAATAGAATAGAATAGAATAGAATAGAATAGAACAGAGCAGTAATAGTTCTTTACAATGCTTGTGCAAATATATGAGTTTAAAGTTAATATTATAATAGGCAGGTAGGGAGGCATAATTGAAAAATATGTGCAACAGTTTTAGATTATCTGCAAACTAGGGGCAGCACTGAATGTCATCCCAAACTTGGAACAGTTATAGAAAAAGACAAATCTGTGATGAACTCCACCTTCTATCTTCCATGAGATAAAATAGTAAGAACATTATTATGCATTTCTCCATGCTTGCAGCTCTTGGGTTGTGGAAGAGGCAGGAAAATCAACCCAGGAAAACAATTTCTGGCGGAAACATTTTGTTCTATATGGTCTCCAATCTTATGGCAATGGCAGGCAATCTTTTTGGGTCATGCACCTATCTGGAAATTTGACTGGGTACATTCCCGATATAACTGCCATGGGAAGCAGGACAAAGGATAAGTAATTTACCCAACAGACTGAGTACAAGGCAGAGATGCAATCTGAGTCCCAACACACTAAACCACTCCTTGGAGCCTACACTTTTCAGCATCAACAGGAACCTATTTCACAGGCACTACAGTTTAAAATTAAAATGTGCTTATTAAAAAGAAAGTGGTAGGGGCAAGAAACTTGATTTGTAGTGCATTACCTTTGCTTTCCTGTGCATTCCGATCTATGTCTGAAGCTCAAGCTTTGGCCACAGATGTACCAGATCAGAGGTCCCCAACCTTTCTGCCACTAGCGACCAGTTTCATGGATGACAGTTATTCCACAGACTGGGATGGGGGGTATGGCTTCAGGATGCTGCAAATGCATTACATTTGTTGTGCCCTTTTTCTATTATTATTACACTGTAATATATAATGAAATAATTATACAACTCACCATAATTTTTGGACCCTTGCCTGTCTTGGTTAATAAATAATTCCAAGCATGGGATTGGGACCTGGATCTTGGAAGTTGTTAATGCTTCTCTGAGGGAGGGTCGGGTGCCTGCCCCTTTGAAGGAGGTGGTAGTCCGACCGGTTCTGAAGAAGGCGTCACTGGATCCAGAGATGGCCACTAATTATAGACCAGTGGCCAACATCCTGTTTCTGGGCAAGGTGTTAGAGCGGGTGGTGGCGGGACAACTCCAAGCACTCTTGGATGAAACTGATTATCTGGACCCATTTCAGATAATCATTTCAGATGGACCCTCATCCAGCCCATTACTTCAGCCAGGCACTGGTTCAGCACAGCCACTGCCTCACCTGGATTGGTGGAAAACGAGAGGTAGAGCTGGGTATCGTCAGCATACTGATGATTCCGCAGCCCACACCTCCTGATGACCTCTCCCAGTGGTTTCATGTAGATGTTGAATAGCAAGGGGGACAAAATGGATCTCTGCAGAACTCCATGGCATAACTGCCATGGCGCACAGCCATAGTCCCCCAGCACCACCTTCTGAAATCAGCCATTGAGATAGGAGCGGAACCACCGCCACGCGGTGCCTCCAACTCCCAATCTCGCTAAGAAAATGGGTCCAGATAATCAGTTTCATCCAAGAGTGCTTGGAGTTGTCCCGCCACCACCCACTCCAACACCTTGCCCAAAAACGGGATGTTGGCCACCGGTCTTTAATTGGCAGCCACCTCTGGATCCAGGGATGCCTTCTTTAGGACTGGCCGGTCTACTGCCTCCTTTAAAGGGGCAGGTACCCGGCCGTCTCTTAAAGAGGCGTTGACCACCTCCAGGATCCAGGTCCCAATCTCGTCCTTGGCTTTCTTAAGTAGCCAAGATGGGCATGGGTCTAGTAAGCAAGTGGTAGGACATATTTGTCCAAGCACCTTGTCCACATCAATTTGCAGAGATGCTAGTGCTGGGTAACAGCTGCAAATTCAGGTGAGGCTGTGCTCACTCACCCACCGCTCACCTCATGCTGTACTGGTTCCTAACAGGCCATGGACCAGTACCGGTCTGCAGCCCAGGGGTTGGAGACCCCTGTAGTAGATCACCTCAAGAATCAGTGTTTTCGCAGTTGTGTCATAGGTGTTCTGGAGAGCTTCCCTAAGAAAGTATCTTTTTAAAGCTTGTGGTGTGTTCAGGGAAGCCTTTGGTGCTGCTTTCCTTCTTACATTCTGTGAATGTGGGCTAATTCTTCTTTGTACCACTGATTGCTTTACAATTGCTAATGTTCTGTGCTTTTTAAAGGAGAGCCAGTGTGTCGTAGCATTGGTCGGGAACTTGAGTGATCTTGGTTCTAGTCCCCACTTGGCTGTAAATCTCATTGGTGATTCTCAGCTTAACCTACCTCACAGGGTGGTTGTGAGGATAGAACAGAGAGGAGAAGAACTGTGTAAGCTGCCTTGGGTTTCTTGCAAGAGGAAAAAAGACATGGTATAAATGTAATATAATAATAATTTAGTTGGTTGCTGTTTTTTTAATATTTTTATTTTTTATTTCCATGTAAGCCATGTTGATTTTGCAAGAATGGACAGTTTAGACAATTCTATAATGACCTAATAAGCTAAATAGTATCTTTCTACTTTTAAATTAATTAAACGGGTTATTTCAAACATCCTTTTAGGCAACCTGCATTTAAACCAGCCATAGTTTCCCACTGACAATGTTCAGTGTTCACACAATACTGTGACCCACACTCAGGGTCGAGTATGAGTTGAATGTAGGCTGTTAGTGAACTGTGCGCTATTGTTGAAGTGAGAGCTGTTGTGTTGTATGGCAGCAGCAGTTTTTAATGATCCACAAGCACAAAGAGTATTCATAACTTATTGTCAGGTCGTGAACCAAAGTTTCTAGTTCAGATGAGATGACTAAGTTCACACGAGATGATAACCAACGCTCTAGTCATTTTGAGTGTTGGTTGTTGAACTGAGGTTTGCTTTTGAAATGAGAATTGTTATGTTGGGTCAACCCTGCTGCACTAACAATATTATTTGACCATATATAACTGTCTCTGTGTGTCACACATATGGTTTCTGGTCTGTGTGAAGTCCTTTCAGGATGTATTTTGACAGCAACCCTGTACACTGCACACAAGTCCCTGGCAGGTTCCTGCTTGTTAGAGCAGCTGAATCAGGTGAATCATACAAAGCATAGTCTTGTATACTTTTCTTAGATGAATTTCAGTTGGTGCAGCTCAAGGATGTTGAAATGTAACTTGAATAGATTTGTGTAACCAGTTCTATATTGGATACTTGCCCCTCTTGGATGGTATGGAGGAAACAGCAAACTAAGCCAGAGAAACTCTCTGGAAGAGTGTGTGATCTCAGGCTACCTCAGAACAGTAGTGGTGAACTAGTTCTGAAGAAACCCTTACTTGATTGAGAAAATTCCAGTAACCAATGACAAAGGTACCTTTTCTGATCAAGGTCTCTGAGCAGGTTGATTATCTGGATCCATTTAAGTTAGGGGTCAGTAGAGATTCAGCATAGAAATAGTATTAGTGCTGCTCTGCAATCTAATCATGAAATTTCAGTCATCTGAAATTTTGCAGCGCCTTGTCATGACTATGCTGGTGAAAAAGGAAAGAGAACTTTTGTCATCTAGGCGGCGTTGATGCGGACTTACAAATGAAGCTCAGTCCAAGCAAGACCGAGATGCTGTTAGTGGATGTTCTGACCAGATGGAGGGTGTTGAATCCATTCCGCTTGTACTCCCACTAAAAGAACAGGTCTGTAGCTTAGGGCATCTCCTGAGGTGCATTCAGTAGCAGTGCTTGCTTTCCACGAACTTTGGTTGGCAACCTAGCTAGGCCCTTATCTGAATAGAGATTATCTGGCTTCTGTATATTGGTAACCTCCAAGATACAGTGCTGGAGCATGCTTGTTATGGGTCTGCTTTTGAAGTCGGTCCAATCACTTCAGCTTGTGCAAAATGTGGCAACTAGATTAACCACAAGATTCCAGAAGATCCAATCATATAATACTGAGTTTGGCCCACTAGCACTGGCTACCTGTACATTTCTGAGCCCAGTTCATGATGCTAGTTTTGACTTATAAAGCTGCACTGTGGCTTTTGGATGCATCCAATGAGACTTACCAACCAACTTAATTATCTTTTTGACACCAGGTTGAGGCCCAGCTCTTCTCTTTTGGTAGCATATGATAAGGTTTTTAGTTGGTTCCTATGGTTGGTAGTTAAAATTGTTTAGAAATATGAGCATGCTTTGTGTAAATTATATTATTTATAATTTTTAAGGTTTTTAATCTCTGTAAACCTTCCAGAATGTTTTGGCTACTGAGCAATATAGAAATCTAATAAATGAAACTAAATGTGTAGTAAAGGACGTGGGAACTCCAGATTAGATTTGTCCACTGGGTAAGTACATCTGCTCAGGCAAAGGCAGATAGTACTTAGTCTTTTCGTTTGAAAACCAGAAACTATGATTAATTGGAACTTCCTCGTTTTTTCTCTGCAACTGGGGAGGGAGGGAGGGAGGGAGGGAGTGGATTGTGTGCGTGTTTGTTTATATCTCAAGTTATTAAGTGGTTTATTATAATAGGTGCCATCTACTTTTACCCTTAAGGAACAGAAAGGGAAAATTAATAACAAATGTATCCAAATGTCTTTACCAGTACACATGAAATAGCTATTGTTCACACTTAACTTTCTGCTCTGGATTGTTGAACCAAGCCTATATACGCCCATATGAATATAATGAACATAAACTGAGCTGTCTATGTCGTTGTTGCTCCTTGATTGTTTTGTATTTTAATACTGTTGCATAGTGTTTGCTTTTGTTGCTAATCATTGTGATGGGTAAGGATTTTGATACCGTTTCATTTTGATTAGAATTTTGATAAGGACTCTGTAGAGTCAAGTACTTTTGAGCCCCAAAAATATGCAGTATCTCCAGAAATGGGAGAACTTGAGCCTACATTAATGCAACTAAAATATTTTAGAATATATGTGCATAAAGTACTGCATCTCAGGCATATCAACTGTCACAGGATTAATCATGGAGACTTTTAGAAATGCAGGCATTACTGCAGTGTGATGATTCTTATTTTTACTTAGTTTTTAAGACTTTTTTAACCCCAGAAGAAGGCCAGTATACGTTAGCCAGGGCCAAACCCCATAGAGCTACTCCTGGAATAAAACCACATTTTTTCAACATCCTGAGGAGTCATCTGTTTATTCTTTATTCAGACATGGTGGTTTTCACTGCAAGGTAAATTTCAGAAATTAACACCAGGGCATCTGTTGAATTTGCAGCATTTGAGCTGTGGCATGGCACACTGCTCCATCGTATTGTCTCATTTTAAAATTATCTATATGAAGCTTCTGGGTGAGGTTTGGGGAATTTAGAGTAAGTATGCTGAGGAAACCAGTTGTGCTTCCTTTTCTCATCGGAATCAGGCAAGACTATGCAGGTGCTGACCCTGTGTCTGGATTTGGTTGTACACTGATTGATGACTAATAAACTTTTAAAGCAATAGTCCTGAGGCATGCCATAGCTTGTATATCAACAGCCAAAATAGGACAGGTGGTGACGATTGGTCAATATCAGCCATGTAAATGAGAGTGGTATTTGCTGACCAAGTAGTCCTTAATGGGACATGCATGTATCCTGAACTGAGGAATATTTTATGAATGTCGAAGGTGAATCTTTAGAAACTCTGTGTATTGTTTCACTTCATGCAGTCTGGGCTGAACATAACTTTTCCATAGTGGGATCAGAGCCCAGTATGTGCACATTCAAGGAGTGCTAATATACTGTACATTTCTTCTTCACATTAGAAATGTGATCTGCAAATCAGTCTCATATATGTGCATATACTTCCCACAGTAGTTATTAATTCATTAAGGATAGTCAAGGAGTATGAATACTCTTCATAGGAAAATGTTTCAAATTGTCTGCAGTTAAGACAAAAGCAATAACGCAGGATATTATTTAAGTTGATGGAAGATGCAAACACAGCTTCACTGGGTTTTTGGATTCAAATTAAAAGAATAAATATTTCATCAGTGATACTAATTAAAGATTGGTCAAAGATTTGCCTGTGTCTCTTAGTGCAAATACCAATCAGACCTGATTAGGAGAAGTAACATTTATAGCACTGTCCACTGGTTGAAAAGAATGATTAATATGAAATCTATCTTTGCTAAGAAATGACTATATTATTATGATACAATTTTATTATGTTTCTGCCCTAGAAATCTATTCCTGTCTATTTCCATTGAGGAATAAGGGAACTTCAGTTAAGTAGTTTTTTAAGCTAAACATTCTAGGCCTTTGATTTTCTAATAGTGTTACTCATTTTCAATTACCCTCTATATAAAAATGAGGTATATACTAAGGAAGATTGCAGTTGCTAATCTCAGTATGCTATCAGATTTATTTTGTGTTGATGCACAACAAAATAAATTTTGAAATAAAGCAGTATATCAGTACAGTGGGCTGTTACTTGGAATCAACCAATTATTGGTTAAAAAATAAACATTGGCTTTGTCTTGCTGATTACATTATTCTCTGGACACTTGGCAGGTTTTGGGATTTTTAAAAAGTACATCTACTCTGAATCTTAAATGGTTAATTCAATTTGGTTGTGCTTCACCGGACCTGAATAACTAATACTTTTAAGAATACTGGACTTCTGTGAGAAGAGAACAGTGGAATTCTATCATTCTGCAACACCCCAGTACCACAATCCCCACCCCAAGTGATTGGAATTATCAGTATTAATCATATATTTATTTATTTATTTATTTATTTATAAAATTTGTAAGCCGTCCAATTACTAACATCTCTGGACAGCTAACAGCATAAATAAATTGACCTATTTGTGGACCTTTATTGAGCATATATTCCAAGATCCTAGATATCCAATGTTTTATTTCTATATACCAAACTTCTGTCCATGTGAATTATACACAGCAAGGCAATCTGCTTGCCAAACCTTAACTTTCAAATAGAACTGGCCAGTTTAGTGTAAGCTTCAGCACTCAAAAGAATTAGAACACCTTGAAGATATAACTGGGCTTTTCTTTTTGTATGCCATATATGCTTTGCTGATAAGTCCTTTGTTAAGTATGAGGGATCTTGCTAGAAGCAGTGTAAGATCTCAAATGCTTTTCTCTTTCTTTCTTTCTTTCTTTCTTTCTTTCTTTCTTTCTTTCTTTGCCTCTCCTGAAGCCAAAGTTCTCTGGGCAGTTTACAAAAAACAGTCCTCTTTTGGCCCAGTTGGGTCACCAGTGTGATTTACAGTTCAAAAAAAGACCCTCAAACTTTAAAAACAAATTGAAAACTGAAATAGCTTGCTCTAAATATTATATTTGTCTAGCACCTAGGAAATCTCCACTGACTTCTAGTTCATTTCCAAACCCAATTCAACTGTTCTGGGAATTACAACTCCAATTCCCATTAAAGATCCCATAGGTTCAGTTGGAAGGGATATCCCAGCATTAAGCGCAAGTGGTATTTTCCATTTCTTCTTCATGGTCTCTGGGCATCATCATCTGGGCTCTAGAATGGAGAGGTTTAGGCAGGAGACACTTCCACTCTGCCCTTTCATGCATGCTGAAGGGGCAAGGCTCCTGCAAGGATACAGAGTAGAAATTCTGGATCTAAAGGCCAATATTAATTAGTCCCAGAAGTATGACCATACCAACTTGCCATTCATATTGTACAGGTCTGGGCCTTGGCATGAATTTCACATAGAAAAGGCAAAAGCACCATGTATACATCACACAATGTTTGGAAAACACTAAGATAGAAATTATGTGCAGATACTATTTGTGTATATGTAGACAGAATCTAGAATCTAATGGGATATGAGACCACTGCATGGGGTCTGGGAATTAATAAGGAAAACTCTAGGGAAAGGATGGAAGGATCTCTATCAATAAATGTATCAGAACTTTAAAAGGTCTAATGTAGTTTGCATTCTGATAGAAAATAAGCTAGAATGTACAGTTTTACCATGCCACTGCCAGAGCAATGTAAGTCTGGAGTGTCGTTATATGGAAAAAAACACAGTAAACATTCTTAGCAGGGGATTGAGAGGGCATTCAAGCACACCACTCCCAGCATTCTGCTCAAACATACTTGTAGTTTTTGAATAGTCGTCCCTAGCTTAGGGATCTGCTTACTCCATACATACTCACCTGTAGTTTAAGATGATCACTGGAGGCACTCCTCCAGGTTCCTCTCCCTAGAGAAGTTAAGGGGGAAGTAGTGAGGAGGTGGTGTGGCACTCAAATTGTGGAACACTTCGTCATTGGAATTCATCAGACTTTATTGAGTTTTAGGTGCCAGATGAAAATGTTCCTTTTTTACGAATCTACAGCATTAGTCTATTTATTACAATATTTAATCATATTGTTTTATTAATGTTATTATTGATATTTTATTGTATCAATAAAATAGACTCTCTGGTGGCCCAGAGAATATTATGCTGATAGGAGGCTTTTTATGAAAATTTGATAAAGAAATGATAAATAATAACTTGATATCCTTCAGATGCTGGACTGCAACTCCAGTATTCCAAGCCAGGGATGCTAATGATGCTGCGAAGAGGAGCTGGAACATTGTTGCTTCCCATGAGCCATAGCCTCATGCTATCCCAAGCTCCATAGGAAGGGCCCACAGTAAAGCCTTTCCTACTCCACAAACACAGTTTGACAATGGAGCATGAGTAGGACATAAATTAGGAGCCCAGGGAGCTGCTTTATAGTGATACGGACCTGTGGTCCATCTACTTTGCTGCTGGGTAGTGGTCCCCCAGGGGTTTCACACAGCAGTCTATCCCAACATTATTTGGACATCTGCCAGGGATCGATGACTGATCTATAGTCCTTTCCCAAATTCAGGGCTAATTTTCACCTTATATGCAACTCAGTTTCAGTATCTTGAAATGTTAACTAATGTAATTCAGTTGCATTTATGAAGGAATTAGAATGCTGAAGAAACTGGTCCCTAAACATCAGGCCAATTTGCTCAGAAGCTTCATATAGATACTAAAAAACAAGGGGTGGGAGAGGAAATGGAGAATTGAGAAACCCTACAGGTCAGTGACAAATGTCCTAGGCAAACATTCTCTGTTAACATCTTCTGGAAATGTCCAACCAAAAAGTACTAGAACCACCACAAAACAGTGCCCCAAGTTCCCTATCAGCTAACCATCCGAGAAGGACACTGTTCTAACAGACTAATTTTGAACAAGAGATTTATCAGCAAGATGTGTGACTTAATTGCCAGAAGTTGAAGGGGCTTGTGCTCTTCATAACTGAGGACTGAAAGATAATCTGCTAGAATGGAACATTTAATGCAAAGGAATTTTTCAGACTTTCTAAAATGGTGTGAGTCTTACTCCTTCCCTTGAGTTTTTTACAAAATTAAAATATTGTCCCCACAGACATGAATATAAACCCCAGTATACCTACCCTTCTGTGTCAGGTCCCACTGGCTCAAAACTCAGGGATAAGGTCTTTGTCCTGGGTAGCTAAGCAGAACCTAGAACATTTTCTGTCTTATCAAAAGTTGTGCCATGCAGTTACTCTTTTCTGAAATATGGACTTTTGTTTTCTCTGCTTCTGAGGCTTTCTGGCAACAATTAAACAACATGTGCTTGGCATCTTGTGGCTGTCTCTAGCTTTAAAGAATCTTTTAAGAAAAAGGGGAAGAGTGCAAATGGGTGAAGATGATTCTTTGTTCATCCATTTTACTTCCCAATAAACCAACTTCTACTTGAATTAATATGATTATCAACCATATTAAATGGAAATGATGTGTCAATGGTATCAAATGTCGCTGAGAGATCCAGCAGAACCACCTAGGATATATTTCCCTCTCTTCAGTTCCTAAAGTGTTTCATCCATCAACACTGTTCCTGTTCCACAACCCAGACCTGCATGGAGATTGAAGGACATGAAGGAAATAGATTAAGGAAGTAATTAGCTTCATCCAAGAAAAAGTTGTGTAACCACCACTCACTCCAGGACCTTAGTCAGAAAAGGGCCCCCACAATTACTTCTTCAAACACCTCAGATTGTCTCCTTTAGTAGGTATCACTTCCTCTAGTATGTCCACTTTCAAAGAAAGATATATAACTCCCACCTTCTGACCACTTTTATATTGCAAAATTTATGATCAACCCTATGGAGCATAGATCCTCACCGCTCCAAGCAAAGTTACCACATCCTCAGATTGAACAAACTGAAACTTATATATCAAAACAGGCGAAGCAAGTAGTTGTCTCAAACACTGCTAGAAATATTGCTAGAGTTTCTTCTCAATGGGGAGTCCAAGTTAAAGCTACTATAAAGTGAATTAATGGGCAAAGTCTCCTGCAAATACATCACTGTGGGATTTTCAAAGCACCTTCTCGCCAGTAATGTTATGGTGCCAGTAATATCCCCATAAGAACTTGAAACAATTCCATTGGACAACATTGTGGTGATGGAAAGGAGGTAGAGGAGACAGACTTTTCACTGCCTCACAGTAGATTTGAAATAGACAGTATCCCTTGTGCAGATTGATTCACCCCAAGTTTTTTTCCACTGTCACTCTGTTCATCTACTCATAAAGTTCATTGTTTTAAGCTACTTGGAAACCAAAGGGGCCCTTGTTTATCAGCCAAGCAGAACACTTTAGGGGTGATCATATCAACTCCACAGGTTATCTCCCCATTTCACAGATTAACCCGACCAATTCTAGTGGCCAGAAATTTCACTTCCTGCCCAAAGCATTCAGAAATCCATCAGGAGCCACTTGTTTCTTAAAACATATCAATTTAATAGGCCATCCTGTAGTAAACCTAAATCCTGTTAGATAATGATCTATCCATGATAATGGAATTATTTTGAAATACAGAAACACCCGATGCTGAGATGTTTTAGATGAAGGAGCCTCATTATGGATATTGAAGTCTCTCCAGAGCAACATGTTTGGGGCAAGTGAATACCACCACTGAAACTACCTCTACTGCAGGTGTGGCCAAACTAAGGCTCGCAAGCTGCATGCAGCTCTTTGAGTTTATTTTGTGGCTCACAGAGGGGCTGAAAAGGTGTGATGCAACTTCTGATCTGAGCAGTAAAGCCAGGACATGAAAAGAGGAGCTGAGAAAGCCCAAGAGGCCAGAGCTGATTGCTTCAGTGGTGAAACAGAGGTGGGGCCAAGGAGCCAGCAATATAGCATAGGAGGAGTTGTTGAGGTGCCTCACCAAATTTATGGACATGAAGGAACTGTGAATGCCGGCACAGGTAAGTCCTGTATGTGTGCATGGCTGTGGATGAGTAAAAGAAGCCTTTTCTCCCTCAGCTTTATGGGGTACTCAAAGAGGCCAGTGCTTTGGTCATAAATACATAAATACGTGTTCATGCCTTGCGGTTCTCAAACATCTGACATTTACCTGCGTGGCTCTTCCACTCAGGCCACTTTCACTCTATTGGCTCAGGAAAGGAAATGGTTGGGCAGGAAGGAGGGCATTCCTTCACCTATGTGACTAAAGAAGGCCTTATTCACATACCTGTGAATACGCAGAAGTCAATTTATGGGAATATTTTCCCCACAGATCAGGAGAAACACCAGATTCTTAAACCCTAGAAAGCTCCACATGTGCCAGAGGGAGATTCCTTTCTATTCATTCAGAGACTGTTTTGCAGCTCATAAACACACAAAAGACTAGCTAAATATGCATGCTTTCTAGCATATTGTATCAGTGCCGCCAGGTCTCTTGTTTTCTTTTCTTGGGTTCCATACATTTCTTGTATTAAAAAAAAAAACTACACTGCTTTTCCCAAAGGGAGATTAAAAAGTTCTACTTCCAGCTCAGTGCATATTAATAACAAGGTAAGCACTTCATATTTATTGAGGACATTAAATGCATTACTACTCTATTGCTGCCATTATATGACTTTCAGTTTAAAAAACCTCAACAAACCACAATAGCTTTACCTTTCAATACTTGAATGTATCATACAGTAAATTATATCTTAGTAGTTCTGCTGAAGATTCTGAAGCTGTGCTTATGTCCTGTGTATAATTATTATAATTATTAATGATGATGATGATAATGATTCATTCTTAGGAGCTAAGTAAACCACTGCTTTTACATAAATGCTGGTTCATTCTTCTTAATATTAATATTAAGTTGTCTTCCATACCATTTTGCTTTACTATTTAGCTATCTGATAATTGGGTTGGGAGAGTATATACCTGGGGTCATCTTGTTTAAGCAAGAGAAAGAGCGGCAAATAATAAGGGACTGCTGCAATAAAATAGCATGTAGGGTGGGAGGGATAGAAAGGAAGATCTAATCTTTGACCAATTTGAAACATATCCCAACGAATCCATGGAGAAAAAGATAAAGTGTGGCTATGAGTAAGTTAACTAAATGCATTACAGTGTGAGAGAGCAAATGGAGTTAGCCCATTGTACATGTTTAATTTCCTATTAGTCTCTGGCGTTTACTACTGTGGTCTGAGTTGGGGCATCTGTAAATTCAGTTAAACACAGTGCATTGTCTAAACATATCACAGCTCCAATCAGTCACCCTGACTGCTGATAAGAAGCCTCTTGTATTATTGAATCTACAATAGGGAGGCTCTGCAGGCACAAAGATAACAGCTAGGTATTTCACTTTAAGTATGAGGAAAAACAGTGACTCGTCTTTGCCGCTACAGCACTGACATTTATTACTACCCTCTGATTTGTTTTATACTACTGATGTGAATTTGCTTTCATGCGCTTTATATCTCTCCCCCCCCCCTTTAACTTTGGTCTACTATCTGGGAAACAATGAAGGAAAAACAAATAAACTAAAATCAACTTTCATGTTATTACGCAGATAGCAGCAACTTCAGTGCTCCTGCCTGCCCTTTAAGGATTCTTTCCTGATTTATTCTGCTCACACATTTTGAACTTATACTGATGAGAGGCTGTCTTCTGTTTATTCTTTTACCCTCTGTCTATTACTTATTCATGTGGTTTTTCACGAGGCCCCTTTATCAGATCCCTTTAAAATACATAATCCTTAGACTACATTCACTAGCTGTAATAGTAAGAGATTTGCTTTTAAACTATATTTATAAGTAGGGTAATGATTGTGTCAAGATTTCTCAAAAATAGAGTTTAGATATATAATTAAAGTTCATTAAATTGTAGTTCTTAAGGCTAATACATGCATATAAAGGTTTATGGCTACAGTAGATGACATCCATGCCCAGATGCATATACACATATAGCAAAATAATTGTCAATTACAGTTCTCATAATTAAAGTACAACATACAATTATTTTTATTTTATAAAGCTATAGTTCTAGGTGATCCATAGATAAATATTCTATGTATTACTATGATCTAGCCAAAAACTGAATTGGTGTTGAATATGGTGTTATTTTACCATAATTATATTAAATGCACTACCCATTGCATATTGTTTTGTAAAAATCTATTGCCCTTTCTTAGTTTAGTATTTGCAGCATGTTTACTCACAAGGCTTGATCCCAAACATATTTACTCAGAAGTTGATCTCACTGAGTTGTAAAACTCTTGAGGAAGTGGTTATAGGAATTCAGGCTCAGATTTTCTTTTACAGGCAATTTAGAAAACTCCCTGTATTATGCCTATATATAAGTGCTTGAGGCTCCAATCACTTACCACTTGCCTGAGAATAACCCTAGGTAAGTGGCTATACAAACACCATGGGGCCTTCTTCTCAGGTCATATGTAGGCTTGTATTGTAAGATGCTATATTCCAATGACCGATTCAAAATTGTTGACATTATGTCAGCATTTCAAGGATATTACAGTGGCATTGCAACAAACAAGATTACAACAAATGTTTGACATTAGGTTTTAAATAACGTCCCACTACACTGAACTACTCTGTTCTTCCATACTTTTTCCTCCTTGTTTATCCAGTGAACTTAGTAATGTTCTGTCTCTCACGCCAACGTATGAATATAATCAGTCCAGCAATATTAGCAAATGTGTTAGTTGAAACCCAACTAACCCATATATGGGTATTCTTGTTTCAGCTATTGGTGCATTTATCTATGCCACAAAATCTATAACTGATCTGACAGTTTAATTATGAATTGCACCCCTTTCCCCAGAAAAAGTGGAGAATTAGAATTTTGACATCTGTCATATACAAAGTATGTGTCAGATCTGACAGAGATATGTTGGAACCACACTGCAGTGAGTTTCCTTAATACTTGTCAGAAGGAATCTTCAGTCAACACCCAGCTAAGGTCATGAACCACATGAACAATTTGCTATAATTTTAGTCCAAATTGTAGACCTGTCTGTAAACCTGAGTATCAGGAATCAGCTTGGTGCAAAGCTATAACATGAAAAGCCTGATTTCAAGGAATAAATGGTGTGACACCTAATCAAAGGTATTTTAGAATCTTGGATGTGATTTCGTAGCTAGGTGGAAGGAGCCTAGTCCATCATTGTTCATTTTGAGTCTTCTGCAGAGAGTTAGAGCTGCTTTTGCAGATCAGCTTGAGAAGATACAACAAAACAGGAAACATGCAGAAGAAATGGCATTTAGTGCAAGTGACTCGGGTCAGTAATGAAAATGTAAATGGTTTTAATACCAGGTCACTTCATGAAATTCAAGATTACAAACAATTCAGGATCTAAATTGTTCAGGATCTAACATTTTTGATTTGTACGCCACTTTTCTACCAAAACTTCCACTCAAGGCAGCATACAATCACTAATGAAGATTGTACAGATTGTACAGAGTAATATCAGTACCCAGCTCAATAGACTCGTTTATACACCCAAATTCTGCTTGAATAAAGTGATACACAGCTTCCAGCAGAAGGGGAATATAATACAAGTAAACTTACCCTCCATCAGCAGGGAGTTTTGGGAGCAGCCACCAGGAAAACCATCTTTCTCAATGCCACCAAATGTGGCTCTGAGTGCAGCAGTCTTGAAGGAAGGGCCTCTCATGAAGATCTTAAGAAATAGGAAATGTGTTTTCAAGTAGCCTAGTACCAAGCCTTATAGCATTTTATAGGTAATAGCCAGCATTCTGCATGGAAACATATAGAGCAGGATAAACTAGTTCCAACATTATATAACTAAGGCATGCATGACCATAGCCGGATCAGAATTGTCTAGCAATGAGTTCAGTTGATGATCTAACTTCAGATACACAAATACACACCCACAACCAAAACTTGATGTAGAGTGCACATGACTGCGTATACTTGCCTGGGTGTAAGCTCCACTGAACATTGCGACTTTCTACTTAGGAATTCTCAAGGGTTAACGTGCTGATTTTATTTATTGCCACTAATAATATTTGACAATGCCATTGTCTCATGTTCCTAGGGATAGTATGTCAGGTATTATGGAAAAAAAAGATTTTAACTTCTTTTCCTGTTCTAAATACTTCAACAAACTGGTAGTAGTTCTGATTGGCTAAATCATTTTTTCCAGGTTTTGTTAAGAGGAACAATTACTCGTACTGTGTACTTTCCTAATCCTTCTTTAGCAATAGTACAACTCTCCAGCATTACCCGTTTAATTAAGTCTGAATTTCGTATATTATTTTGGTGTGCTGATTACAGGCAAAGACTTAGTGGAAGTCATTTTGGAATCCCAAGAGAATACTGTGTTAACAATGCACTCAGCTTTTCTACCCTTTCTCCTTTTTCCTGAACCCAAGATAAGCAGCAGGCCCCAGCTAGATTTCATTACTATCACACACTCTTCATGGTCATCTTTTAATATTTGAAAGGATCATTTGTTAACTGGAAATGGTCAATTTTTTTCCTTTGGCTTTTGAAATATAATTTTCAATTTTTAATTTGATTCATTTAGATGAAATCATTAATCAGAGTTGAAACTGAGTTAATTTTCTGGAAAATAAATGAGGTTGTTAGAGTGAACATTATTAAGTGGGCTCTTTGCAAAGAAAGGGATAATAGCTAAAAATATGGAAGATGTTGAGATCTGTAGCAGTTGAGGGATAAAAACAGAAGGGGGTTTCTCCCCCCACCATTCACTTAAACTTAATTTATTTTTAAAATAAGTTAGGGGAGGAAAAGGGATGCTTCACAATTAAAAATATTAACATAACAGGCCTTGGGAAATTCTCTATTAAAAATACAGCAGTTTTAAAATTAGATCAAATAGAGTGCATTCACATGGCAGTGTAATGATAGCAGCTGATTTAGAATCCTGCCACATGGCAGTTTCCTTTCTGTGCGTGAAGCCAAACCTATTGTTTGCATGTGTATTCAGCTATCATACTGTGAAATTTTGAGCAGCTGTCTTCTGAATTCAGGAAGAAAATGTAAACATTCAATGCCTCCAATTTCTTTTAAAAATGTATCACAGATCTCCTATTTCTTAGCAGATCAAAAGTCAGATGATCATACCAAGCTGGACGAAGAATGAATGTGAAAATAGGCAATTTATTTTATATGTAGGCAGAATTATGTGTTCCTCCATCACTTCATGCCTGGAAATCTCAACTACAACTTTTCTTTTGTAAAGCAGCATTCATAAGGGTAAATTTACAAGAAACAGGTGGTAGCAGAAGGGAGGGATGATTTCTCCAGTATCCTGTACTAGCCACTTCCTCCATCCGGGGTTCCTGATCTGTGTTGAGACCAGCTATAGCCACTTACATAGGAGCATCAAGGGATTTTCTTGTGGGTAAATCTGGATAAATTGTATTAGAGAAATGCATGGAATTTGATCTTATCTAACTAGTAATGCATCTATTGCTGCTTGGGTATTCACGCCCAGGTCTCCAGCCTGCTCCACCAATCAGGGCTCTGCAAACTTGGGTTCTACAGAGAAGCATCTGGCTGGGCTTTTAGCTGATCCAGATGGAGTGCAAACAATGGCCTTTCTGGCTATGAGGGGGAATCTAAAGGATGTGGCAGATGCCGCATGGTTGCATCAGGCTGAAGTTGCAGGACCTTGGATAGCTCCAAGCAGACAACTTGCTCCAGCTGTGGCTGTGTTCACACAGAATGCTAAACCAGGCCATGCAGTAACGATCTCTTACCTTGTGTCCTGTGTTCACACATTCCCACAGTTTGTATGCATACATGATTTCCACACTTCTCCAACTTCCATGGGAAGTTGGCACATGTCCCATTAGCCCCATGGCTGAAATCAATCCCAGGGAGCATTGCTCCTGCCTGCCTCTCCCTCATTGGCCTGCATGCTCCCCTGGGCATGGCCTTCGCCAGTTGCCTTTTTTGGTTTTGTTTTCTGCTGCTGCTTAGCAAAGCAGCTGCCTATTCACTAGCCCTGTTACTACAGAAGACCATTTCAGGCGCACCCCCTGCTGCTGCCCTGCTCTGTGCCAGCATGCAAGCACCCCCACAGCCACGTCTGTCCCCTCCCTCGCTGCACATGCCCCAGAGGGCTACCCCTTCCTGCACCTAGACACAGGGAGGGCATCTACATGGCACCCGAGCCAGGGGTGGAGGAAGCATAGCCTTCCAGAAAGAGTTTCCTGCAGAAGTGCATGTGGACGTCTTCCTGGGAAAGGTTTTGTCTCGACACAAGGAATGTCTTTGTCCTGCAGCTGTGGCAAGGGGTGGGGGCAGCAGGGCTTGTCGGCAGTGCTCAGGAATGCCAGGGACAAGACAGAAAGGGGGCAGGGAGAGTGCTGGAGACATGGGCTTCTCAGGGCACTCAGTGCCCAGGCACAGTCTGCATGCTCTTCTTGCTCTGCATGCCTTCACAAGTAGAACAAACATACCGCCATTTCCACTGCTCGAGCAAAGTGCAGCGATCGGAGTGGAGTGCCAGGCAGGGGTACCTCTGTAATCGCTGTGGCTGGAGATGGCATAGCACAGTGCCCCACTGTTGTCAAATATCCCAGATCTGCACCTGGGCATCAGGAAGGCAGCGTGTGGAAAGAGGGAGGAAAAGCATTGTAACTGGATTCACACATAATGACAAGCAACAGTGAAGCATGGAAATCTTACAACAATTCATTGATTCTTCATGGGAATTCATGGAAAGCAAACATGCAATTCTTCAGCATCAATGCTGAATTCACACATGACATGTGTGAACATAACCAGTGTCTCCAGCTCAGCTGGTCTTCTTTTTCTTTTGCCCTGCTACTGCTGAAGCAGTCTCAGCAGTAGAGCAAGCTGTGGGGCAATCCAAGATAAAGACAGCAGTCAAAGCACATTTAAGCAGTAAAATACATTACATTGTCCAGAAACAGAATCATGTAAAAGTCCAAGGATCAGTAGCACAGAATGTCAATCACAAGGCAAAGTGTGGAGACAAGCTTTAAGGCACCGGAGCTAAAAGAATGTATTGTTGTCTCCAGCACTAAGCAGAAGCTGAGGGATTATATTGCCAGACTCTTCAGCTGTAGTTCATTATAGTCCTCTGGCAAGAGTCCTACTGATGATGAAACATAGAAACAGAACATGTCAGAAGGGGTCTCCTGGGCCATCTAGTTTGACCCTCAGCTCCAGCCAGTTCTGCTCATGACATGCCTAACACGTGCATGTCCAGAACAACCTCACGGATAGGGCTTCAACCACCTCCTGTGGAAACCCATTCCATAGCCTCAGGGTCCTAACTGTCAGGAAGTACTTCCTGGCATCCAAATTGAACCTTGGTTCCCAGAGCTTTGCCCCATTGGAATGCTGCCTGCCCTCCTCTGCAGGGGAAAACAGGGCTTGACCCACCCCCTCACATATCTATAACTCCCCAAGACATCCCCTTGGAGTCTCCTCTTAAGGCTGAAAAGACCCAGTTCTTAAGGAGTTTTCCTCTTTAACCAAGCTCAAGGGAGCATCACTGGTCTGCTGCTTGAGGTAACAGGAGCCAGAAATTGCTCAGCCTCAGAGGCAGAATGCCTTGCCCCTTGCAGGGAAGGACCTGTGGTTATCTTTCACGAGGATCTTCCTCGTCTTCTTACCTAGAGTGTTAGTGACATATAAGAGCTCTAGCTCTTTCTCTGAGGAGGATTTGTCCAGTGGTGGCATGGCACTCTTTCAGGCTTCAAAACTTCCTGAAAGGTAAGGATTCTTATGGAGAAATTAATCAGGCTAAAGCCAGCACTCTTAGTCCATCTCTGTTTTGCATGTTGTTTGTATTGGAAAGCGGTGACAGTGCAGTGTGAAGCCCTTGATGTGGAGAAGCCTTGTTCCTTTGGAGAATCTGGCCCAGGAGATCTCTGGCTGAGAGTTTCAGGCTCTGGCTCAAACGTCTAGGGCTTGCAGCAGCCTTCCTCCTGATATATCTGGTTCCTCTTTCCCAAAGTCCTGGATTTAGTTCCCATATCTCCTCTACCAACACCAACATCAAGCAAAAGACTGCACACATAAATGTTCAACTGGATCAAACAGAATGGCTGTAATTCTAAGGGAACGATAACTTTATGCTCTTGGTGTTACTCCCTCCCCAGTTTTTCTAAGCATCAGTCTTCCTCCTTTACGCACAAGACTTTTAAATTTCCTTATGTTTAATGGCTTATATGTGATGCAGTACGACTTGATGGAAAACAAGATGGTGTTCAGGACAGTCATTGTTAGCCTTACACAGTTTTCACCTGCTTTGAAAATTTAAAATGACAGCCTTTGCTCTTGTTTAGAGTTCTGTTTGATTTTTTTTTTTAATTGACACACAGAGGATAATGGTTTCCCCTAAAACCTGCATCCTGCTTTTTGTAATTGACAACAACAACAGCAACAACAACAGCAGCAGCAACAACAACAAGATTAATAAACCTGTCACTCATGTTCAAGTTTGTGTGTGCACAAGATTCATGTGTTAGAAACCTGGTTGTGAGAACAACTGCTTTTTTTAGGGTTACAAGCCATGAATGCCGCTTAGTCAAACTCAGTTTTCAGAACAATATACATATGAGTATTCAGGAGCTGATATTAATGAATAGATACAATTGTGAATTGCATTGAGGCATCTGGTTTGTCCCATCAGTATACAAACTCATGAGTTAGATGGACTGGTGGGCTGCAAAGCATGGTATATTTTTCTTTAAGAGAAAGATAAGTACAAAATAAAAATGTGAAGGATTAAAAAAAAAATACATCTGGCAGAAGACCAGAAGCCCCTGATGAAGGCAGACACATTTCTGATATACACTGGGCTACACTAAATGCTTTTCTATATACACTTGAGCTTCCCCTTTTACTCTCTCTCTTTCTCTCACTGATTCTTTTTTCATATGCATACCTTGACCTCTTGTTTTGCCAGGGATATAATAGAAGTCATCTTGTAAAATCAGCCCTTCTTATCTTCAACAGACTAGGTAATAAGTAATATATTAATTTGCATGTACAGTGCCCAGAGAATTCTGATCATTGGGCACTCTAAAAGTGTAATAAATAAATAATATATGCTGATACAATCTTGTAATGCCTCTGACTGGAAACAGCCAGCTTAAATTTGGCCCAGGTCATATTGTAAACAGATGCAAACATATGTTTATGCTTGCAAGAAAATTAAATTTAGTTACTGTTTGGATAGAGAAGATGTACCGGCGATTCACTTATTTTCAAATTGGCCGTATTGTAATAGGATAGCCATCTGTCCTGCCTATAAACTGCTCAGTTCGAGCACACATGCTGATGTGGATGTTGGCTAGCTATATCGATTGAGATGCAAAAGTTTGAGACTAGAAGAACCTGATTTCAACTGCAAGCAAGCAAGACTGGTGATTATGCAGGGCTATTTCATTCTCCTTTTTCCAAACTCAAGTTCCTAGGTTAGTTTTAATCCATTTCAAATGCTTTGCTTTAGCTTTGAAGACAGAGCACTACCCCCTCAAGCTCCGGCACTGAGTGGTGGCCTGTTTGTTTTCACAAGCTGAAAATTAAGTGTTCGCATGAGCTCATTTACAGAGAGTGGAGTTGGCAGCATTATCAGGAGAGTAGAAAGGAGCCCTGAAGATGAAAAGCTATCGCACTGACAGAAGTCTTTATTAGGTTGGGCAGTAATGGAATGTGGTGTACACAGGATAAAGTGACGGCTACCTAGAGCATTTAGGGAAAACTAGAGGAGTAATCATGTTTTGTGTTGTTCCTAGTCTGGCTTCCTGAGTGATCCTATTGACCCTTGGGATGTATGGGATAAAAGAGGTGGACTGCATATAAACACATAGTAAGGAAAACGCAAAGTTGGCTTTAAAAAGAGCTTTTTGCTTGCTTTTTGGGGTACCACATATCACTTAATCAACTGATTCTTTCCTGTTTAGGACTGCATCCTAAATATGCATTTTATTATAGCACTATATTATTGTATCATTATCATCTCAGCAGAGTAGCCACCCCTAGGTTCAAATCACAGAAGCCTGCATGGAAAACTCTGACCCCACATCGAGGTGCAGTGTATGATAGGAAAGAGAGCTGTGGGTGTCTGCTATTGACACCGAATGAGCTCTGCACAGGTTGGTCTTCAGCATTCCTAAGAAACCAGATATAATCACTGAGGCAGCTGTGGTGGCTTACAAATAGCCAGGGTATGCAGTTGCTCTCCCCTCCCGCCAACCCAGCACACACCTTGAGCTGGAACACAAATTGGAGTAAGTGTTTTCCATCAGCAAGAACTGCATGTTGTTGGGGTCTTGTACCGTTGGCCAGAGCACTCTGTTTATAGATGTAAACTGTTAGATAGAGACTACATTTTGTAAACATAATGAATCAATAAACTTCATCTTCTTCAAAAATACATAGTTCTTCATATGTTTGGGATTGTGATCAGCAATTGTCAGATGTGATGTAACAGATGACAGAGTTGTGTACAACCTTAGAAGTATTAAAAGACTTTAGTCTTTCATTTTCTTTTCATTTTAGTCACTGCTATAGGTAAAGAACATCTTGATATTATTGCTTATATAATATGAATTCTTTGTTTTATTAGCCCCATTCAGATAAAAAGGGAAACTATGGATGAGGTTCTTGTGAGCAAGAGATGCACATATTCTTATTTCACTTTTGTGGCTTCTAGGAGGAAATTTTAAGCATCTGCTTCTGCTTTTAAACAGATCATGATTCCCCATTACATCCAAACACTGATGAAAAACAACCATCACCATTACAAAATCTGGAGGGCCATAGCTCAGTAGTATATGTTCAATCCGTAGTGTTTCTAGACATGACTGGGAGTCATTCCATTCAGTGAAGAGTCAGGAATGTATTAGAGGAACCAGTGGTCTGACCTCATTAGATAAAATAGCTTCATCTGATACATTAGTTCCTGAAGCAGAACTTATGAGCCCTATTTGGAATGAACAGTCTGAATCATGGAAATGGGAGTAGGATCATGCCTATTGTTCTCTTTATTTATTTATTTATTTATTTATTTATTTTTCAATTTATATCCTGCCTTTTTCCTTCAAAGGGCTCAAGGCAGCTTACATCTCCTCCTCCATCTTATCCCCACAACAACAACGCCGTGAGGTAGGTTGGGCTGAGAGTCTGTGACTGGCCCAAAGTCACCCAGTTGGCTCCATGGCTGAGCGGGGACTAGAACCCAGATCGTCTGAGTCCCAGTCCCATGCTCTTAACCACTACACCACACTGGCTCTCTTCTTGACCTTCATGCATTCCACTGAAACTCTACATAACTGTATGTTTGACCAGCAGCCCTACCTTCTCGCAAGGTTTCTGATTTCATTATTCATAACTTTTGCAGAATATGTGGACATAAAAAGCAGGGTAATGAGCATGATTCTATTTTACCCTCCATGTGATTAATACACATGTAAACATGTGAAAAAGGCTGGAGATATACTGCTGACATGGTTCTCCAAATTTCAACTGTTCAAAAATAAAAGCATAAAAATTTGGATGAATTGTGTCTTTGTCAATTAATGTTCTTTAAAAAAAGCCCTATGTATTCTAACACCACAAAATATAAATACACTTCTAAAGCCATTATGTAGCATTTCTGTTCTAAAAGGACTAATGACAGAAAGAGAGATACCAAATGGTGGTGGTGTTCTATTTGATATCACTGGAAATAGCACATTACATTTTATTTGGTGGACTATTTTTTGCCAGTTCTTTTACTGCATTTTAGTCTTCATTATGGTTTATCTGCTCTCTCCAAGCCAATATAAAATCCCAAACACTTTTGTGTAGAGAAGACTGTATTCAGAAAGCAAAACCTTTTTGAATTATTGGTAGGGGAAAAGATAAAGAGCTAATTGTCACTCTGGTACTTATAAATTTCAAAGCTGCTATGAAATTCAAATTGATACCTGAAATGTTTGTATGGGCCATCTCTGGCCTTCTAATAAACAGCAACCAGGCTCTTCTTTGGATTTAAAATTGCTTAAAAATGTTTTTAAAGAGACACATTTTGTTTAATTAAAAGTGTTAAAGTTGTATTTTAGCTGCACTGATTCACTTGGAAGTGTGATCGATTTTTTAAAAAATTAGGAACCTACCATTCTAGACACAGAGACAATGAATAACAAGGCATTAAGGAAAGATAAATAGCACAAATACTATTTGCATTAATTGAGCTGGCTTACATTTCTTGAATATTATTTAAATTGGAAATAACAGGCAATCACGATACCATCACCGTGTTTTTAGTGGGAGATCCTGTCCATTCTTCTTCCACTACCCCTGATTAAGAAGTGCAGGCTTGGTCTTCTGAACATAGGATGCAAGCTCAACATGAATCAGTAGCAGTCTGTTTACTTGTACCTGGGAAGGAATAGCAGTTTTGCCAACTATTATGTTTTTTTATCTGTAGGCTTTTAAAAAAGTATAAGTTCTGGAATTTTATCTGAAACACACTGTGTGCGTGTGTGTGCAATTGCATCTGTTTTGAAAAATGTCAGTGGAAGAAAGTACACGTTTGGGTATGGACTTTTACAAAATATGCATTTTATGTTATTTTTTTACATGCTTGCATTTTGGAACAACAACAAACTGAACACTGAGGTGGAGAAAGGAGAATGTCAAGGAGCTCAAGTGTTGCTTGGAGTCCCTAAAATAGGGACATTATTTCCTATTTTACTTTAGACCTGTGATACTTTCTTGTATTTTGTAGTTGGTTGCAATTGTAGGGGGTCCTGAGTAGTTCATAAGCACTAGATGGGTGTGTTTTCATTCTCATAAAAATAATTAAATAAAAACTGAGCACTCTCTTCTAAACATGATGCTAAGCCAGCACAAATGAGATAAATGGGGTGCTGCTGATCTTAATGATAGTTGGAGTTTTTACACTCCAAATTAGCATGGCTTGCAGTACTTAAAATTTGATTCTGTTTTGCAGTTGTTAAAATTGTACATTGCATGGAGTTTTGAGAAGGTTTGTGCCCCTCTGTTGTGTTATATCATACAAAGATAATACAAAGAGCATTACTGAAATAGCCTATAGCTTGATTTAAGTAACTTTTGGGTAGAAGATGCTATTTTATGAGGAGATTGGACTTCCATTCAGGAATAGGAGATTCCTCCACATGGTCATTCATATTATTAGGGTATTTGTGTGCACCCCCTTGAGTGACTAATATGAATAGGAGACAATCTTTAAATGAAGGACTTTGTATGCTGGGGGCAGGGAGGAAGCAGGACCCCTCCTACCTGCAAACAGAATCTGTAACACTGAATCCCTTTAGAAGTAAATGTGTTTAAACAATGGTCAAACAAAGAACCTATCTGCAATGTTCAGCATGTGCGAAAGATATAGAATATGTTCAACATCTGATAAAGATATAAAATAGTAAGACACAGTATCAGAAGTTACTGAAATGTTAAGAAGCCTGAGATCATAGATTAATAAAGAGCTAGCATTCAGACCCCAGGGCCTTCCTCACCAGATCTATCCTTATTGCCGTCTGCTTTGATTTTCCCCAATAAACACGTGCCTGACTGTTTCCCCCCAGAAAACATACTGATGCTACTTGTAAGTGACACATAATTTTGCTAGATGTAAGATGGTTTCAGGCTTGTTTTGCAGCTGCTAACTCCTTCCTTTCCTTCCTCCGCTATAGCAATGCGGGCTCTTCTGTGTTTTTTTCTTCGTCTGGTTTTGTCAGGGTTCCTACCTTGGGCACAAACTCCAGTAACAACATGAGAAACATGCTGCTGTCTCTGTATTTCAAGTGCATTTAAAGAGGACAGTATCCTGTAGTGTTCCTCTGATTGTCTTTGCATTCATACAGAGCAGCGCAGTGAGCATTCTAATGAACACAAATAGGTCCAGATTTTTCCTTTGGGATCAAACAGTTTTCTGACACAAGCAGAGCTTAAGGCTGTGGGAGACCCTTTTATGCATTTGGGGCCAGTTTTAAAGCAAGATACAACTGTTAAAATGAAAATACAAGATGTTCTTCATTTATATAAGCCATGGTGACTCCCCAGAGGCGGCAGCATCAAATTAGTGCTGCTCAACATAATGATTAGTTATTGCAGTCCTGTGATGTCCAGCCCAGTATGTTTTGATGCCTGTGGTGCAGTGCGCAAAGATAATTTTTCTTGGGGCCTTCTTCCCCTCCCAAAAGGCCTTGTCTGTAAAAATCAGAGTGTTCTGTGGGTGTTCTTTTTTCCTGGCTGTTTCATTTGTATTTATAGCCAGACATGGCATTAGGATATGAGAGGATTCTCTTGGTGCCAGCACTCCACTTGCAGGACTGCCTGCTCCAAGAAGTTAGAAGTTCATTTATATCTGCATTCTCCTGGCACTTGAGCTTTCCTTTTTAAGGAAGCATTTGCCTCTGCTGTTTACATTTATATACTCAATGCTAATTTGGGTTCTTTGTATTTTTTAAATCTTTGTTGCTGTTTTGCTTATTGTAAATGACCAGTATCCACTGTAATTCAAAGGAGAACCATTAAAATGGATGAGATTGAAGTGAGTTTCAGTGGGTATTCTCTAAGTAGGACTAATAGTAGATAGTACAAAATCATATAATGAAAAGGACTAATTCATTTTATTTTCTTAAGGCAAAAAGTGGGGTATACATTCATTAAATAAACATAAATAAATAATAGATCTTTGGATATTAGGAGGGTGAGTACCCGGAGGGGGGCCTTCTCTGTGGTGGTGCCCCACTTATGGAATGCGTTCCCCAGAGAGGTCCGCCTGGTGCTGTCGTCATTTGTTTTTCGGCGCCAACCAAGACCTTTTTATTTAAATGTTATTTTAATTAATTGTTAAATTATTTATTGTTTTTATTTATTGCCTGGATGTGTCCAATTTTTATATTTTTGTATTGTTATTTATTTGCTGGAAGCCACCCCGAGGCTTATGCAAATGGGACGGAATATAAGTATCCCAAATAAATAAATAAATAAATAAATATATTAATCAAGTTTTCAAAAGTGGCAAATGTTCAGTAGACAATGTGGCCTATTCCTGGGATCGTGTCAGTAGCTACTATGTGCTCTAGAGACTAGAGGCCAAACACCCATATTTGCTTATGTTCTGGACGCCTGTGCATATCATTGGCTGCACCAGCACCCACTAGCCCAGGATTTCAGGATCCTGTATTATGATATTTGTTCTCCCTTCTATGTCACCTCAGTGGTCACTGGCTTCTGCCTGTGCAGAGGAAACCGAGGAACTCTACAGGAACTCAAGGAACTGTTGTTCTTAATATGCTGTATAAGGAAATCAATTTCTTACTTTTCTTCTCAAGCTGCATGTTAAACTATATGTAAAGTTGATTTTGTCGCTGATCCCCTTTTTGATTTCTTACTGGAGAAATAAGTGCATGTGACCCCAATTCAGATTAGGAGCAGGCATACTGGGACAGCAGACCACTCCTCCCACTCATTTGCTTTCCTCAGTCTCACTCCAGAGGTTTTAAAAAGAGGGGGGAAAGTATGGGTAGTTGAGGGAGAATGTTTATGCACTCTCTTAGTGTATGTTACTAGAGGGCTCCAAGCTGGGTGCAACCTATAAGACCGCACTCTTAAAGACTCACCTGTTTAGCCAGGCATCTGCATTCACGAATCCTCAGAAGGAAATGCACAAGCAAAATGAGTTCTGCCTGTGTCAAATTATAGCAATAAAATTAATTGATTTATCTCAAAAAGGAAAAAAGAAGAAAAAAGAAAAGAGCATCAGAAAGACCACCAACTGTTTTCAGAGAAGACTGTTAGAATAAAGTATTTTCAGTTCATTCAGTACGTCGAGTGTCTTTGCCTAATGAAGTTGCTCTCTGTTAAACAGTTTCGGGGCCATTATTGAAAAGTGCTGCGTGTACAACATGCTTGCAGATGTTTTCTTAACTGTTGCAGGAATTATTGACCCAATTCATCTGAACTTATTCATGACTAAGCACCATTGGAACAATTTAGCCATGACTAACATGAGTCATATTGCTTTCAGTGGGCCTTAAAGCATTTACCCAATTGTATCCATATTGACCTAGAAACACTATTCCAAAGTAAGTGGGCACAGCATGGTGTTCTTGCTCATATCAAATTTTAGCAGTATTAGAATGCCAGATGTATTCTATTAATCCAGAATTGGTTTAGCTGATAATATTAACTGGGCAGAACAGGACTGGAGACTAGTAGAAAGCATCTTAAAGATGGGACTATTATATTTGGGAGCAGGGTCAGGACTTCTGTATCTTCCATATGTGCAGTATAGTCATAAACCAAACAGGTTTGTAGGACATCTTCACTTACTGAATTTTGCTGGGCCACAAAAATATAAAAGCATAAAATCTCTAAGAATCCAAGGCTGTCTAGTGTCCCAGTTGCTGTCATGTGGACCTCTTGATGCATCACTGAAATTAAAACCAGACAGCTACCCCTACTCTCTGAAAATCCTAAGACAGGCCTCCTCATGGCACAGGTCTCAGAAATGGCCTGGCAGAAATGTCTCTCATCAGATCAGTGTCTAGGAGGAGACAAAGACCTGCTAGAGCAGTACTGGCGAACCTTTTAGAGACCGAGTGCCCAAACTGTAACCTAAAACCCTCTTATTTATCGCAAAGTGCCAACACTATAATAAAACCTGAATACTGAGGTTTTAGTTTAGAAAAAACAACTTATATGTAAGAAAACTCAAAGCTGAAACCTTGTGCTAATAAAAATGAATGTATTAAATTCACAGCCAGTCCAGTCAAATATATAGATATATCCTTGGCAGCGCACTGACCAGCCATGCAAAGCTCAGACGAGTCACGGCTAATGAGTCACGGCTCGTGACATCATTGCCTGGCGCCACTATTCCTTTCTAAGCATGCACATGGCCCCTGTGTGCACTGTTATCCAATGCTTGGCTGCTAGGGCGATGCTGGGGCAACTTGGCTTGCATGCTGACAGAGAGGACTCTACATGCCCACTGCGGCACGCTTGCCATAGGTTCGCCACCACTAGAGGAAGGGTTTTTGAGCCCCTTTTCCTGATTATAGGGTGATGCTAGTCCACCAGCCAAAGGGGAGCTCACAAGTATTATCATGTTTGTTGCCCAGGGCAATAACTCTAGCCCAATGTCCTTGACAGAAACCCATCCTTTGGCAATAAGCCTTGCTACACATATTATTCCCTCCTCACAGACATCTGGAATGTCACGAGACCCAACTAACTCTCTCATTAACTTTCCTTTATTTTCTGGGCACTCCAGAACACTCTTTACTACAGTCCAGCTTATACCTGTATTCTGCTAACCCCTGCATCTGTTGTGAAGGGTCCCCTGGTCCTCCAGAGCAGGTTATGTGGGACTGCAGGATACTGCAGGGGAAAAAGAAACTGCACCTCCCCTCCTGATTCAGATAAAATATTTTTCATTGCATAAAACATGATTTTCCACACCTAATTTTATATTTGCATCCTAATCTTTCAATTGTCGTTCATCTGATTCCAAGATCTACTTTAGAACATATACTGAATGAATGAAATGAACATTTATTGCCATAGTTAACATTCTAAGGACAGTTCACTTCTGAATCACTGTTTTGAGGAAGACCTCAAAGCAGAAAGCTGCAAGCTCTTTGAACTGTTCATTTTAACTTGTTATGTAAGAATACTGGAGGCCTTTTTCATGCATTGATGATAAGTAATTTTGGTGATTGATTGATTCTGCCTGGCCTTCCATTATGGACATGCATAAAATTCTTCTCTGGGGTTTGGCTTGTTTGTTTATTTGCTATTGGATCTTGTAATATAAAATTCATATCAACATTATAATGTTTTATGTCATATCTTACTGAATTATTAGATGCTTGTGAATTTATGTAATGGCTTTTATAGATCAGTACACCAAAGAAATAGTCAAATACCTGTTTATTAGCAAGAAAGAATGAAACATACAGAATCTATCAAATTCTGCCAAGGAGTGAACCTGCTTCTGTCTTAGAGAGTTTTGGCCAATGAGTATAAAAGAACTGGGATGACTGACAGGCAAAGGAAGCAGTGATGTCCTGCCTCATTTCCCTCCTTTGCGTGCACTGATCAATGAAGAATTTTTTGCTCCAGTTGGCCATAGCTGCATTATTTTCCTGGCTGCATTTATGTTCTTGGCTGCTGGAGTGATATTGATTTTCTGGCTTGAGAACAAATTGGCGGGCACTTGATATTTATTTTTCCAGGTTGAGAACAAATTGGTGGGCACTTGACATTTTTTTGTTTTTTATTAAAATTAAATTTCATTTTACAAATTTATTGACTACATGTAAATAACTTTTAAAATGATAGATTAATAAATAACAGTTGTATAAATATTTTTTGTTAGACCTACAAACATCTCATGCTTCATGCATACACATGTATACCCACTGACATACATACATTTCTGGCTACAGAACAACAAATTAGCATATGAAACTTCTACTTGGGCAATTGTAATATTGGGTGTTTTAATACTGGGATTATACCATCTTAATCTCCAAGCAAATAATATGTATATTAAAATATATGACTTTTTCTATGTTGCAAATGCAAACCATTTAAATTAGCACACACATGTTTTGGTAGTTGGCCCCAATCCAGGGTATATAATCTCTGTTTAAAAATAAGCTTTTGCACCCTGCCTGTAAGAGCACAAGGTTCCTGCACAGGCATAAACCTTCCACATCTGGCTGCCTCTATGATCTCTTGTGTCTAATCCAGGGATCTAGAGGATCAAAGCAGCCAGCTGCTACTGCACTTAACTATACTTTGTCTGCAACAGAGGAAGTCATTGTGTAGGTTGAGCACACATTTCAGTGATATTTCTTCAGGAATTTCAGATAGGAAACATTTTTCTGCATTGATACATCTTTGGTAAACACCACCCATCACTTTATAGGGTAGATTCCTAAGAAGTGAAATGTATTGTAGGAAGATAGTGGGTTAGTGCCTTTTAGCATTTCCCCCTGCAGTCTCTCAAATTCTTGTCTGCTTAGGGAAACCCTCCTGAACCCTGTTTAAGGAGACATGGATATTAGAAGAGGAAGAGTAATGATGAAAATCTGAAACCTTTTTTGATCATAGAATATTGGTTGGAATCCATAATCTACTTTTGAAAAGATGGCAGAGCTAAACTCACTGAAGGTTCCTTTACTCAGAAGAGGGTTTTTTTTTGGGGGGGGGAGTCCTTTTCCACCACAGCTCCCCCCCTTCATGAGAGTCTCCCAAAATTCATGTGAGTTCTTTATGGGACTGAAGGCAGACAAGAGCATAAGGAAGTCCATTTATATCAGGCCAGTTACACATATCTCAATCTAAGCGCAATACAAGCTTTAAGGCAAACCTGGAAAACATGTGATCCTTAGCCCATGAGAAATGCAGCTCAGCTACCATTGATAACCTTCAGCATTTTCATTCCCAAGCAGGCAGCGAAATTAAACAAACCAATCCCTTCCCCCAAAATATGAGCAATTATCATACCATACACAGCTCAAGGCATGTACTCAACTTAGAGTGTCACAAGCTGTGCAGCAGACTTACTTTAAGGACAGTAGTGGTTGAAGTGTTGGACTGGGAATCTAGGAGATCCGGATTCAAGTCCTCACTTTGCCCTAAAGTTCATTGGGTGACTTTGAGCCAATCACAGACTCTCAACCCAACCTATCTCACAGTTATTGCTTTGGAGGAATAAAATGGGGGAATGTATTTTGCTTTAGGTTCCTCACAAGAGGAAAAACACGTAATAACAATAACATTTAAGCTTATTTGCTTAAGCTGTAGGGTTATCTAAACAAGTACACAAATAGTCCTGGTTTACTTTTTCCATGTCACACATGATGTTTTAGACACACATGCAAGTACATGAAGCTTCTATCTACAGTCAGACCCTAGTGCCATCTAGCCCTGTGTTGTTTATTCGGACTGACTGCATGCAGAGAAAGTTCAGTTCTGTAGGTTCAGATTCTTTGTGTCAGGGTGTTTTTGAATGCCAATATAAAATGGAGACATGTAAGCTGCCTTGGGTTCCTCCTAAGAGGAAAGAATGCAGAAAAGAAATGCAATGGAAGAAGAGGAGGTGCTGTTTTTATCATTGACCCGGGATGATTGATGATGGGTAGGCCTAGCAGAGCAGCTCAAGTAGGAGACCAACTGGTCCTTCGCCATGCTTGACAGGGCATCATATTTTAGGAAAAGATACATTAAATGACTGGTATCAAATTATGTCATCCATATTATCTCGTTATCTTTTTTTCTAAGATTCAAAGTGTTATAAGTTACCAAAATGTGTGTTCTTCTCTATTCATGCATCTGCCTCTTGACGGGGAGAATAACATGAGTCATATCAACAAACCAGAACCAAATGATCATCCTTAGCAAGCAGTTCACGCCTTTTGTTGTGTCAGAATGCTGTTGTCCATAGGGAGGCTGAATCTAAATCTTCTGTGATGAAGCAGGTATTTAGTGCTCCCCTGCTCATGTTAATCATGCGAATCTTTACTTTGATTTCTGGATCCCCAAATAAATTCTGAAACTTCCAAGTTCTTAAATGAAATAATATTTAGCTGCATATTATTTCTGAAGCTGGTTTTTAGATCCTGGTTTCATGCTATCAGTACTTCACAGTCGGATTACTATAATGAATTTTATTTCGATCTCCCCATATCTCCTGTGAAATGCTAGTAAATGGTCCAGAACTTAACAGTTAGATTTCTTTCTTTTGAGGTGTCACTAGCTTATCACTTGAATTCTTTTAACTGGAAAAGCTTTGCCAATGTAATCTAGAATCTAGGCCTACTTTTGACCTTCAAATGACATCAACTCATTTTTAGTATGCTTCTTTTAAAACCATGGCTCAAATCACTTAATTAAAATTTTGTGCTAATAAGTTTCAGAATTTACCCCTCAGTACTCACTATGAATCTTTTGCTGGATTTTCTGCATCAGAACTCTGGACAGTTTCAAGGAAGGACAGCTAGCCTTCTTCCTGGTGGACTTCAGCAGGTTTAGCTCAGACCCAGGAATTTAAGCAGAGACTTGCACATCATTGTTTCAGCAACAAACGCTCACAGAAGTAAGGCTGTTTATATGGAACAAAGCAGGTTTGGTTACTTAGTCTTGATCATTGATTTTACAGTTATCCATAAACACCAGGTTGACACCTCATGGTGGAGGATGTAAACGCTAACATAACCCATAGTAAAGGTATGTTGAGTCAAGTTACTGCTCCTTCATGGCACAATAGCTGAACTATACATGTTTAGCCATAACTCACTATGATTATTGACCTTCTCTGAATAAACATCATTTATTATATACTTTAATATCCATTCAAATCAAATTCTTTCTCTGTGTAGGATCTTAGAATATCAGAAAAGACTGGAATGTTAAGAGGTGTTGTTAAGTATGTATTATGATAACCAGTGCTTTTTTTGTAAGAAAAAAGGTGCCGGAACTCATGAAATTATTTACCTTTCACACGTAGTCAATCACTGTACACACACCCACACACTTCAGTTGTGTAACGAAACATAACGCTTGCCACCCACAGTAGGCACTCAGCGTGCGACCACATGACCAAGCACAAGTTGAGCAGCGCCATCACAACCAGCGTGGACGAAGTATGCATGCATCGGATTTGACACACAAGCAGCCCGCATGCACCGTTTTAATGATTTTGCTGCTGACTTGCTATGCTCGACAAGGTGATTCAAATCCACATGGACCAAACATAAAATTTTCAAAAGTTACTTTTAAAACTTGGAAAATCTGTCGAAAAAAGGCGCCGGAACTCCATTCCAGTGCATTCTATGACAAAAAAAGCACTGAGGATAACTGATCTGCCACGCTTTGGATACCTGTCGCAATGCAGTGATAGCGATGGAGGTCTGTAGTACAACAGCTATAGTATACTGTTAGGATTGGCTTGCCTGTATTTGCTTTTCCTCTGAATGTATTTGCAAGTGCAGGTAGAAGAGAAAAGCAGCTCTGAATTGCATGGTGCTTTTTTCTTACAGGACCAATTAAGACTGTTGTTTCATGAAAAAAAATTGTAACAATTTGTTTTTAGAATCAACAATGTTTAAAAGTCAATTTAATGTAGCTGTGAAACTTGGGAAGCATTCTGAAACATCCAGAAGTATATCCTATTTAAATTGATAGAACTGTGTGAAATCATCTTCACACTTACTTGAGAGTAATTCAATGAGTAATTTTGGTGCTTAGTGTTGTTGAGTATATTCAGAATCCTCTGGAGAATAAAAGCAACTAAAAGAAAGGAAAAAGAGCCATAAATGGTAGCTTTACTTTGTTTACACTGAAGACGTGATAATGGCTATGTTCCCTGTTTAATGCAACAGTGTGAGATGTCCTTTTCTCTCATATTAAAACATTCACCTAGTTCTGAACAGAAATAAAAGGTTTGAGGCTTGTCACCATCAGTTCTATAGATAGCTTTTGAAAAAAAATAATAATGAGATATTGGGCATTGTAAGGCTCAAGAGCTGTCTTGCCAGACTCATTTATTTCCATTCACCTTTTGTCAGCATTGCAGACAGAAGACATTCAATTAAAACATGTCACCTGTTACTTGTGATCTAATTTGTGTTTGTAAATGGCTTCACGTGCTCCAAGCTTCACAAGCTCCCAGTTTTTTTTAAACAAGAACAACATTTGGAAAATGTTGGCAATGTATGCCTGGGAAAAGGCTTACCATTGTTGTTATGTCAGTCACAAGGCCAAAATGCCTGTTAGGAGGTTTTAGAACAAACCTATCCCTAGATCATACCTGGAATCATGTATCCAGTATGAGCAAACCCTAAAGTACAAATGGATGCCATTTCCCCAGCTAATTTTTTCAATCAGCAATCAAGACCCAATTTCTTTTTAATGCAAAGGGACTGCTTATTTTTCAATCCATATTTCAAACATCATAGGTAGCATATAGACAGCTGCTTAATATTTTGTCTTATTTTTCTTTGAACTCCACATCAGACCATGCTAACTGCTTTTGAAACTTCTTTTACTTTGAAAAGCAGTTTGGCCATCCATGATGGTGATAATTTTCTGGTACCTGGCCATTATTATCTTCCTGTTCAGAATATATTGGGCATGCTATTTTTCCTCTAAACTGTAAATTGTATTCTTTATATATTAGTGTAAGCTGGAATAGAACTGGATACCTTTTAAGGTTTCCTATACCACACTCAGTAAGATGCTTCAGAGTGCAGATAGCTATCAGGAGACAAAAACTGACTTCCCCTTGCTAATTGTTTATTCAGCAGTAGAGCAGGAAAGCTTTAATGTGATCCATAGCTTTTATCTTTTTTGATGACTTAGGATTCTGTTGTCAAAAAATTGACTGGCTAATGGACATGCATTTTGCATCTCCAGATCACTTTTTAGTTTCACCTGTATTCTGACTACCAATGTAAGTTGAATAATTTGAGACCTATTTAGCATGTGTAACTTAAGTTCCAACCCCTGTAAATATTAGAGGCCTTGTTTTTCTTCACTTTTCTTCTGGCATAAATTCCAGCAGTGTAGAAGAAGAATCAAAACTTGAATTTTGGCAAGCAACATTTTTCTTCCTGCAAAGTGAGGAGTTGAAGAGATGATTAGTGTAAAGCCAATACAATAACCATGAAACATGCAGATTTCTAAATAATGCTCCATATGCCATGATCCAGTTAAGTTTTCTTTAATATTAAAAGTTGCCTCATTGAGATATTCATTCATCTATATTTCTGCTTTAGGACAATATCCTAATAAGAGTTTAGCACTAATCTTCATTCTGCAACTTTTTCTCTTTACTTATTTATTTGGCTTCTGCTACTTCTCCTTCTATTTCTTCAGATGTCAATAATACTTTAGTTTAATCTGCTTTACACCAGGATAACACAGAATTCAGTTTTACATAGAGAAATATAGTGCATTTTTGACCTAAAAATGCTATTTCCTAAATGCTGGAGATAGATCTAAAGAATGTTCAAACTCTTCCAACTTTACTGTGGAGTCTGTTTTTATTCTTACATACTCTGGGTTAATCTATCGCAGACCTATTTATTTACTCTGAAACTTAGATTGACTCTCCTGTAAATAAGATTTGAAGTCAGCCCTGTAGCCTTATCCTATTTCTGTGAGAATCTGCTAACAACTTTGTTCTGACTTCTTTCTTCCTTATCTGACAGTTTCCTCTAAGGATGCTTTGAGAGAATCAATTCCAAGAGTGTAATTCACCAGGGCTAAATTGCAACTGTGGTTCTGGCTTTGAATGATATTTTGTACATATGATTTGAGTATCATCACCACTTTTGTTTTTCCATTTCAGTACATCTGTCTTCACTTATTTTTGAACATGTTGCCTATATTCTAGAAAACGGAATGTTGTCTGTGCCATTCCTTACCCCTGCACAGTTCTTATATCTGTAAATATCCTATATTAATAGCTAACATATATTTTTTTCCATCTTTGCACCTCTTGCTATACCAGTCTAATAGAAAATCAACAGCGCAGCTCACATATACACTTTCTCCTGTGTGGTTATGTTATTAAATTAATACTTGTTTCTTTATCCTCAGGGTAAGAAGGAAAGAAATTATGGCTGATAAACAATTAGTCAATAAATATACCTTATATAAATATTTATTTGAGTAATGTGCGGGTGTTGAACCTCTTAGAGCCCCAAGGCCACATTCAATTTTGGAAAAACTCTTTGGCTCACATGCTAAAAGTAGAACTATCTCCCATGCCAATCTATTTTAGCATAAAGCTTTTCTTCTCAGTAACAAAGCTTTAGAAGAGGCATTTCAGCTTTTAGAATGGGGGTTGGGGAAACAGTTCAAAAGCTGAGGAGCTATCGAATGATCGCTGGAACCCTAAAAGGCCAGCTTGTGATTGTGATCCATAGGCCTGAGGTTCTGCGTTCCTGGCATAAAGGATCAGGTTTACAGTTTTGTCACTCACTGCAGGCCAGTATAGCCTTTCATCAACTAAGGTTGGTGTATCAACTGTGACTTTCTCCAGAAGCACTGTGCAGATGCAATAATCCACCCAGACAACATTGGTTACTGAACAGATTAAAAATATAACAATCTTTCCTTTTGAGACAGGCCAGGCACTACAATTGTTGTAGTGCCGAACCCACTAGGAGTAAATGCTGGGATTATTCTGTGTCATAAAGTATTTTAACTGTTGCTTCATTGAGGTTTTATTATATATTTTTCTGTTTATGTATTGTGTTACTTTTGTGGCATTGACTGCATTGTTTGTAGTTTATTCTGAAATACCTTGGGCCCATTTGGCTGAAATGCAATGCGGATGAGACCTCTAACAAAACATTGCAGTGTGGAATGCTCTTGTTTGGTGTGCCAGCCAGCAAGCCAGCCGTGTCCTCCTGCAGAACGCTCCATCCCATTCTATTCCTCCTGTCTCTCTCTGCCCCCTTCCTGTTTTCTGGAATTTTTTAATAGTTTTACAAACTTGGTGCTCTGCCAAGCCCACTGACAAACTCTTGTGCCTAGTGATGTCACTGGCTTTATAAGCATCATTTCTAATGCCTGAAGACCACAAATAAAGGGAATAATAATAAATACATGCATCTCTATGAGACACTAAGCAATGCACAAAAAATCCTAGCGTTCATTGAGGTAGATTTAAATAATGATATTAAATCATTCCCGTCTGGACTTCTGTAACGCGCTCTACGTGGGGCTACCCTTGAAGATGGTCCGGATACTTCAATTGGTCCAAAATAGAGCTGCCAGGCTGCTGACGGGGACTGGACGTTATGTTCACATGACTCCAGTTCTCCGTCAGCTTCACTGGCTTCCCATTGAAGTCCAGGCCCAATTCAAGGTGTTGGTAATGACCTATAAAGCCCTAAACGGCTTGGGTCCTGGTTACCTGAAGGAGCGCTTACATCCTTATATGCCCAGCCGCCCCCTGAGATCGGCGGGAGAGGCCCTTCTCCGGGAGCCCTCCATGGAAGAAGTTAGGAGGGTGGTTACTCGGAGGAGGGCTTTCTCAGCGGTGGCGCCTAAGTTATGGAATGCGCTCCCCAGAGAGGTCCGCCTGGCGCCGTCATTTGTTTTTCGGCGCCAGGCGAAGACCTTTTTATTTAAGCAGTATTTTAAATGTTAATATTATTGAATTTTATTTGGCCAGGGCGGCTTGTTTTATAGTGTATGTTTTATATTATATAATTGTATTTTATTGTATATATTTTAAAATGTTATTTTAACCTTTTTGTTGTAAGCCGCCCCGAGGCTTCGGCGAATGGGGCGGCATAAAAATGTTTTAATAAATAAATAAATAAATAAATTGTTGGAATGACAAATCCATTTATCTTTTGTTCGCAACTGTTCAGGATTGTAGAATAATTACGAAATATGACTTTAGCTCACTATGGATTCAGATTCAATTTTGCCATCATTTATTGAAATAATTGAAGTAATTCTTAGCACTTCTGTGTATGTGCAAAGGTAAAGTTGAAATTGTTTCCAAATTCTGTTTTGTTTACTTGATTTATTATATTTATATTCCACCCTTTTTCTTTCAAGGAACACAAGGCAGTTTAATAATCCTTCTTCCTCCTCTCAATCTTATCCTAGATTATTTTCAGTTGCTTCAGATATTGGGCAAGAGCCATGAACTTTGATACCTTGTAAGATTTTGCAGAATTATTTAATACATTTTGAGAGATGTTAAACAAATTTCTGTTTATTTTCTTACTTTTAGGAGTGCGCCTAGACAGAGTACGTGGAGGTCGTCAGAAGTACAAGCGCAGAATAGATGCAGAGAATAGTCCATACCTGAATCCTCAACTAGTTCAGCCAGCCAAAAAGCCATGTAAGTATATCAGAGGATGGTGCTTTTCTTAATGAGTACATCCTGATGCATCAGAATGTCAATAAAACAAGAACCTCAAATTAATCAGATTCATTATGTACCCTATCAATGATAGTTTTGTAAACTATTCTTATCATCCATATCCTTATTCAGAACAGTGAAAGGAAAGATGCTTTTAAGCTTGAGAGCTTGCTAATGCACAATTTATGCAGTACAAATTTTACATTTACAGGTGATCTTTATTTTCAGTGGCACATAAAACGGCTCATGCTGTGATCATTAGTTCATTGAAGCTTCTAGTCTCCGATTTTACAAGAAAGTGATTTTTGTAGTTTTCACTAACTAAATGAGTTTGACTGCTCAACCTCCCAATGAAAATACATTAGGAGCCTCATTAATTTATAGCAATAGAAGGTTGACATACTTGCTAGTATTATATTAAAACAGGAATGTTGTACATTTACAACTTGCATAGGGTTGGTGGGGGGAGTGGGCGCTGATGGTGCGCCTAACACTGGGGTGTTAATTTTCTCATATCCAGCTAATTTTAAAAGAAGGAGCAAGATGCAGACAGGTAACAAAAGCATTTGCAGATGTACGAATAGATGCAGAAACAATGCTAATTCTCCAAAGTAAGTATAACAACAAAGTACAGCACAAGAAAAATATGACAGCTACATAAATTAGCAACCAAGAGCCCTTGTGGATCCTTTTGTATGTCACTTGCAAAATGACTGTTTTTGGTACCTAAGCAGTAGCATAGGCCTCCAGGGTACAAAAGCCTCCACTTTGGACAAGAGTAATAAAAGCCTTTGAGAATTACTCTGATGGCACTTACCTAAGTTGTGTCAAAAAGCAGTATGCTGTTTTTCACCTCCCATTCTGCAGTAGGAGACACTGCTACATACAATACATATGAGCATATGGGGATCTAGAAAGCAAATAAATAGAGTTTGAACTGTAAGTGAAAGGGCATTTTAGCTATGTCAAAGGGAAAAGAAACCAGTTTTACATAAAATTAAGGCTTAAGTGAACATATGGCATCGTTTCCTTTTGCCTTTCCAAAAAACATTATGCTGATTATACCTTCATTGTCCAATCTGGCATCTTCCACACAGTCTGCATAAGCTGTTCCACCACTCTGTAAATACAATCTAGGGTTACATTAAGCAGATTTTGCGCATTATAATAAAAACTTTCTGATAATACAATAAAATTCAATAAACTCTAATGCTTAATTTCATTAGAGGTTTAGATTTTTTGGATGCACAGATTGCCAGCTTTTCATTTATTTTATACTGTGCCATTGAATTGAATTGCTGACAGCTCGGCACATGCACACACAATTAAGTCTTTTTATCACAGACATAGGTTAATGCTGTCAGACTAAAAAATGTGAAGAACTGAAAGGGCACAAGCTACTTATAAGACATCCTGAGAAAGTCCCATTAAAAAGAATGGGAGGTATACATCCAAATACTGCAATGCTCTATTGCAGCCCATTCAATTCAAAAAGAACCAATCCAGGATAACTTCTGAATAAACTGTGCTTTCTATGTATCTAGCCAAAATAATTGAGAAGTGACATGTTGTGCAACCAGTAAGATAACTAAAGCAATTGTAAAAGATTGTATTAGCCAAGATAAATTAGCCCCCAGTCAAATTAGCCCCCAGTCTTAACCTATCTCTCCCTCTTACGCATTTAATGGCTCCCTGATACTCTACTTTTGTAAGAAACACCTTATATAAGTTAACTTTTCCTTTTCATCCATTTCAGCAAATGTCAGGAGAAAACAGTGAAATCAGTTTGACTAAAGGAGTAGCCGGGGAGATTTTCTGGGTCCTGACAGATAGTTTGAGCACAACAAAAGCAGCAGAATGAAAATTGGGTTTTATTGATTCTAATTAGGGAAATGTTAAATAAGATTTACCTAGGAGCCGCACTTGCAGCTATTCTGACTGCTGGGGCTTTTGAACACATTCAAAAATGCCTGTGTGTTTGTATTTCAGTTCTTGTGATGCTTTTCCTGATCGCAAAATGATAGAAATTAGCACATGTTATAATACTTGCTTGACCCTACCCCATTTTTAATTCTGTTTCTTTTCATCAGAACCTAGGGATCTGCCTACAGGTCTTTTCTTGTCAGAACAAAAGGTGCTGAAATTTTATGAAGTGTAAATTAAATTGTACAACATTTTGTATTACTGTTCAAGTGGAAATGTTTAACTTTGAAGAAAAAAAGCAAACAGAAGCAAACACAGAAGATATTCTCTTTATTTTCTATTTTCCTTCTCCCATCTGTTCTCATGTATGTTTGTTTTGTTTTTGTAAACTGAATTTGTCAAAATTAGCACTGTAGAAAACCTAGAACTGTGCCAAGTAGCTCCACCTGCATATATTTTATATTATTGATAGACGAAACTTTTTTGCAAAATATCTTTTTTGCAACACAAAAAACTTGGAAATATTTTAAAAAAACTATGAAAAATAGGCTATGAAAATATTTAGTAAGAAAATATTATGGGTAGATTAATGAAAGTGTGTATCTGTGTGTGTCCCAACCAATTGTTTAGTGCCAAAAGAGCAAACTGCTCACTATAACATTCTAAAACTTAAATCCATCATCTTTAAAAGTAATAAATATTCCCTGTTAATTTGATGATAATAATAGCTTATAGGGGTGTAACAATTTTTGGTTGGCATACCTCCTACTTATGCAACAATAAACATCAACCTTTAGGGTAAAAGAGTAAGAAGCATTAAAATCTCAATTTGAATTTTCTCATCAGTAATTTGAATACACAATTTGCATTAGCTAGAATGTCCACTCACTTAAAAAATAGCCCTCTTGCATTTCTATCCCAGATCAACAGCATTCATAACTGGTGCTGTTGACTAAAAGGGTTCCTTTTGTCATTTGCGAAAACAACAACATCTAATTAATCAACCATGCTTGATGATGCATCGTCTTGCTGTTTCATTTGTTTTATAAAGGACTGACATACTTCACCTTTCTGACATACATATTAACTACAAATACTAACTACAAATAGATCAGAACACTAGAATGAATGAAACAACAAAGCATTAAAAATCTATTTTGAATGAATTCTGTCAGGTTTTAAAGGTACTGACGCAGTTTCTTCACACAGTTAAGCTTCACAGTTGACATCAATGAGATTTAAGCAGTCTAACTGCATGCAGGATGGCAGTAGATTTGGAAACTCATGTTAAGCCAGTTACTCGGTGGTAGACTTGAGTTCCACTGGCTTTATCTCTGTTTTTCCAGTAAATATCAATGAAGTTGTTATAACAGTTAGTGAGACTAAAGACCCAGTATTGCCTAAATAAACAACTTTAAAAATGTGAAGGGAGGCGTGACTTCCAAAACCTCCAATGCTGAATCAGACAAGAAAATGAGTTTTATGTATACATTCTCCAGGGAACATCATTCATGGACCATCATGACTGTGAGCACTGTTAGCTCCATCAGGGGAGCAAATGAGGACTTTTGCAACATTTTTCTTGAGATGCTTCCCCCGAGAATCTCATGTATAATGTGGGGTTGATGTAAATGTGCTCTCCTCATTTCCTTTCTGTAGACTGAAAGCTAGAATGAGATAGACTGAGGGTATCTATGAAAACGTGCTCAGGAATCTAAGGCCTTCCTATTGCACTAAGTTAGATGTGTGCACAATCATCTAAAATATTTGACACTGATATTAGATTTTTCTTATATTGAATTTTGAACCCATGAATTACACAAGCCCTCATTTGGAAAGCACATAAATATATGCTTGATTTTCCACTGAGGGTCAGGAGCATAATGCATGGCATCATGCAGGAGTGAGCTCTGATGTGGGGCATTTGTGCCAGTAGGGATAAGCAGACATGGGAGGGTATTATTATTTCTATTCATTTCATTTCTGTACTGCCTACTCGCTGAAACTCTGAGCAGTTTACAGTAATTCATAAAAATTACAAACCACCCAGTATAGATACTATAATACAAAATAAGAGTCAATATACCATATTTAAGACAATTTAAACAGCTAACAACAGTTTCAGTAAAAATGCTAGGTGAGGTGAAAGGACAACAGGCATACATGCCCTATCATATGCCATTAATTACCTTTAAATGCGTGGGAGAAGCTGGTAGAAGGCATCCTGTGCTACTGAAGCCACTTGAGCATCAATTGGCAAAGATAATTGCAAGAGAACCCCAAATGACAAGTTGTTCCTTTAAGGAGAATGCAGCTCCATCCAATCAAAAGAACCGTTCAGTAACAGTATCTCACTATCGTCTGGACTGAGTTCTGCTGTATTAGTCCTCATCCAGACCATTGCCACAGTCAAGCGCTAGTTTAATATATCCACAGCCTCACCTGATGAAGATGAAAAGGAGAGTTTTGTGTTATCAGCATACTGATGGCATCACATGTCAAACTTTTGGATGACACCATTCAGCATAGCAAGATGAATATTTTCACATTACCTAGGCTGCTAGTCATAAAAATGAAGTATATGGAATATTTAAAGGCATTTTCTTCTGTCAACAGAACATATAGGATGCAAAATAGATAGAAGACCTGGCTGTAGAAGTGAAACAATAGTATAAATAGTACTGCATTATTTGTAAATTATCATGATTTAGTGGTTAGGTTTGCATCATTGTTTGAGGAAATCTGTGAAAAGTATCAATGTAAAACCAGATTTAAAATGGCCTTTTTTGTTTTGTTTTTTTGGTTGATTTAAAACACTGATTTAAACTGTTTTGATTTAAATCAATCCAATGAAAACTAAGGCACAGTTCATTTAGCATCTAATATATGCATTCTCAGTGGGCTTCCAGAACAAAGGCAACTTCATTGCAACTGCAGGGAAGCTCAGTTAATAACTGAATAATTAATCAATATATAAGCTGTTCTATAGGACTTGAGAGTTTTAAAACAAGAATAGTAAAATAATAAAAAATGAACAGCAAACTCCAGTAAATCCAAGTCTGCTACAGAACATACTGAAATGCTCAGGTAGAAGCTAAGAGGCATAAAATTTGACAAGAGATGAACATTTCTGGGAAGGACTTTTATACCTGTGATTCCAGAATTGAGAAAGCCCTGTCCACTGCCTCCTTAATTTCACGTGGAGGAAGAAAGAAGTGGTTTGGGCAGCTACATGTGGAAAGAAATGGTTCTTTATGGAGCCATGTCCCAAGCAATTCAGAATTTTATATTGCTTCCTTGAATCTCAGCTTATATTTTGGCTAGTTCTGAAGTTTTTGGGGATAGGTTCACACTTCTTGAGCAGCAGTGCTTTTTCCAGGATTTTTGTTCCCTTTGCAACTGTAGTATAGGATATATTGAGAAGCCCCAGTATATGCTCATTCCATCCCTTAAGATGTGGTTACTTCACATATATTGCTAGGGCTGCATTGCTGGTTAAATCCAACAAAGTGGCTTAATTTTTCAGGAGTCAGTGCCTCCATTCATTTATTTATTAGATTTTTATCAAAATTGCCCATTAGCATTGTGCTCCTTTTTGAAATTGGCCACTTGAAAAGTTTCAGTAGATTCTCTTGAGGAAGAGGTAATTGCTAAAAATATATTGGAATTAATGCTACTTAGATGAATAAATGTGCACCTTCATGTGTTAGATTCCAGCATTTCTACTTCATGATAGTGTCCTTCCAGTGTGTTCTTAAATTTTCAAGCTATACTTCTGCTGCCATCATGACACTATACGATGCCCTGGCACACAGTCTGGTAATTACTGCAAAGCAGCTTTCAAGCGGCATGAAGCTGTACTTACACAATTCAGATTTAGTTTCTTTCTGTTCTTTTTTTAAAAAGATTTTTATTAGAGAATGAAGCTGAATACTTAACAGAAGAGTAGGATGGTAAAACATTATAGACTGAATTATTCACATTAGGAAAGATCTAGTTTCTGAGATGGAAAATGCTAATTAGAGACAGCTACCAGAAATTACAGAATTCAGCCTTTTCATTTTTATCCAACTTATTCTTATCAGCGTTTCCCCAGGTGGAAAATTATATTATTTTGAATGTTCCTAGATGCATTTGAAGGCTCTCAGATGTCATCAAGTCCAACCTCACATAGTGGCAACATTACCTAGACCTAAATCGTCTTGATTTCTTTTCCAGTTCAAAATCCCTATATCTCTCTAGCCAATTAATTTGTAATTCTTATAATTGTGGCATGCATGTTCAGTTAATAGTAAAATGTCTGTATTTAGGACAGGCAGGGGGTCCTTAGTGCAGAAGTCTGTAGGAAACATTATTAGGGCTGCTAGTTTGTTTTGTCCCATTGGATAGACCCCATCTTCATAGCCCCTCCCCTTTCTCTATGCCCTGAGGTTTACTTTGGTTTGGTTTTAATTTGACATTGTGAAGGAATCTTGGGCTTTCATCAGTACAACTCATTGATTCATGTATTTAAATCAGGTGGTAGAATGGACTGCACCAGTACAGACTACAGGTGGAGATGTTATTTATGAAATATCCCCCTCCAAATATACACTTGGCAACAACCAAAAATCTAAACAGAGTTAGCACATGATGGACAAAGGTTCCAACCCAATACACTTGCTGCCTTGTTGGTTTGTATTTTGTTTCAACATGCAGATCATTTGATTATATGAGGAAGATATCAAGTGTGATTTCCCCCAACCAAGTTTTAAGTGGTAGAGTTTGATCCTTACTGCTACAATATTTTTATCCCACTCTTCTTAGAGAGGACAATGCCTGCTACCCCCACATCTGTCCTGACAATGGACTTATACTCGATCTAACAGAAATAACTAGTAGGTCAGGGATACACTTCAAATGTTCATAACTAATTTTAATAATTAATCAGATTTTAATCTTTGTGTAAATCTTAATCAGAGTCACTAGAACAAAATTAAATTCCCACAATCAAAAATAGAGTCACCTGTAGTGACTTGTGCCCTGATCTATCTTTGCAGATAACAAGATTGTCTCCCATTTGCTGGTGGCTGAACCAGAGAAGATCTATGCTATGCCTGATCCCACTGTGCCGGACAGTGACATCAAGGCCCTCACTACTCTTTGTGACCTGGCAGACCGAGAACTGGTGGTCATCATTGGATGGGCTAAACATATTCCAGGTACAGAACACTGATCTTATGCGAAATCTGATTAAGGAAGGAAGGAATGAGGGAGGGAGGGAAAGAAAGGAAAGAAGGAAGGAAGACAGGCAGGCAGGCATTATATATATTGTTTTATTCCCTTTCTGTGCTTCGTTATTTCTGTATAGTTAGTATGTAGCTTAAAAATTCTTATAACAATGATTCAACAGAAGGGGACAACGTTTTGGTACAAAGCACTTAGAGGTATATTTAGGCCTCGCTGACTTCAGGAACACTTCAATATAGGTACACAGGTTTGTAATTCATATTATTTCATTCTTATTGCAGAACACAAGAGATTCCAGGTGTGTATCAGGCATCCAGTTGTATAAACCATGTCACACACACACACACACATACACACCCTCATGATACAGAGACCTGCACCAATGTGCAGACTTTAGGATACAGGACTAACCCTGAGATTGGATGTTATAAGCTGGGCCAGCAGAATGACTCGCTTCCTTGTTTTATGAGTGAATCCTGTTAGATGATTATATATTCTGCCTTACTACATTTGTGTGAATCTGTTCATTTAAGTAATTAAAATATGCCTTATTAAGGAGTCCATTTTAAATAATGCACAACATCCACCATTCTTCATTAGTTATTCTGGAATATCTCTGTACTGACTAAAAACGCATGGCAATAAAAATATAACTAAATCTCTTATGATAAAATGGAAGTGCCTTCCTATAGTGTGCTCCATCCTCTGGCATCTGCTCATACGTTTGCAGCAGTGAAACCTTTCCTGCTGCACTCATTTTCAGTGTACATGCCAGCTGTAAGCTGGCAGGGCAGCTTGGCTGATACATTGGCACAACTCATGAGAACTATTCTGAAATGAGACAAGAAAAACTTAAGACTGACAACGGGGATGTGTAATTATTATTATTATTATTATTTATTATATTTCTATACCAACCATAGCCAAAGCTCTCTGGGTAGTTCACAACAGTGAAATCCCCCATCCAGATTCCAACCAGGCCTGACCCTGCTTAGCTTCCAAGATGAGGCGTGATCAGGCCCTTCAGGCTACATGGAAGCTACTTTTGCACACTCGTTCTCAATTTCTCCCCCCACTTCAGCCATTTCACACTTTCGATGGGATACAAACATCTTTCTAGCTTAACTCAGCAAAGTTCATATTTAAGGTGTCTCCATCTCTCATTTGAGCAATTCAGACCCTTTCATATTTGAAGTTGCCAGCAATTTAGAATAAACCCAGGCCAAATATTTTGAGAACTCCAAAATAAATACTGCTACCAAGTTATGCCCGTACATTTTAGAGCATCATATAAGATAACATCTTGCTAGGAACTGACCATTGTTGCTGTAATAGAAGAGTGTCTACTGGAAACAAGAGGTTGCCAGCAGGTGGGGAGAAATAACTCCACTTTGAAATTTTTTACCTTCTAAAAAAATAGAAGAAAATTATTACTCCTTGGTTTCATGATAAATAAACAGTCACTGGAGTTTAAGAAAACTAGCATCGGGAGCTTACTGTTGGCACATGCAATCTAGCTGATGCTCTTTGCTCTGTGTCAGTGTAGCGCAGGTGCTTGCTAGTTCACATGGCTGAAGCACAAACCACTGTAGGTAAGAGGAGATGCTGCATTAGCCCTTGCTTGTGTGAACTGTATTTGAATATCCTGGTGCTTAGGAGGGATTCTGTTGTACATAGGGCCAAGGCTAGAAGAGGCAGGTTCTGTTTTATTTCTTCTGACTCTGACTCAGCAAAGGGTGGAGGTAAATGTTCTTTGCCCCCTGAATAGTTCAAAAAGTATTAATGACCAGAACACACTTTTTATTTCCATTTTCCTCCTATATTCCCAGCTGGAAAAGACACAGTAATGTTTGTTTATCCTTTACTTATACACCTCATCTGAGATAACAGGAAGTAACCTAGTGAAAACAGCGTGACTATATCTATGGATTAATGTTTCCTTCAGTTCACAGCAGTTGTGCTCTGTCAGTCCCACCCCATCACATCCACGGATGTGTGCCCTCCTTCCATGCAATGCTCCAGCTTAGTTTTGGGACATGTTTTCATTGCAGAGCTGAGAAGCCTGCGTGTGGATATCATCAGCACTCCACTCTTAACTGCTTTGTAAGTTAACAGACAAAGCCGTTTGCAGAGCTGTCATTTTGTTTCCTTTCACAGATATTAAACTAGGGAGTTGAGAAGATGAAGAATGAAATACCTGTTCATGTTTTAGCAAGATGAAAGGCTGCATTTGTATATTTCACTCAGTTTGGATTTGTGTTGGCATTGCAGAGTCCTAAAATAGCTGTTGTTTTAGGCAGGTAATAGCCACAGGGACTGACATACTTTAATGTCTTCAGACAGCATTGCAATTCTTGATTACATGATTATAATCTGTTCTAGTGACCCACAACCAAAGTTGTTGCCTTTTTTTTTAATTCAACATGTGATATTCATCTGTCTCTCTCAGCAAACTTTCTCTTCTTCAGGACCAGTCCAAAACATCTTTCTGCCTGAGGCAAAGCAGAAAATGATATCCCCCATGACTGGTCAAGTTATTTTGGCTCTAAAGCACTACGTAAACTACTTTTCTCTTTCTTGCAATTAAAGAACTGACAGATTGCTGCTTTTTTATCACACCCAAAATCAGCTGGCTGAACCTGCCCCCCAGTTCTACCCATGGTTCTTGCCTTTCCCCTACTCTCACCTTCTGTATTCTACTTCCTGTCCTCCACTCCCCTGTCCAACAGTGCATAGCTTCTCCCCTCCTATGGACCTGTCAGATTTGTTTTCAGTCCCAGTATGTTTTCTTTTATAGAAACACAGAAACAGAGCTAGTCAGGAGGAGATTCCTGGGCCATCTAGTCTGACCCAGCTGAACCTGGGTCCACTCATGACATGCCTATCTCATCACTGACCTCTTAAACCGTTCCGTCTCTCAGCCTTCCTCCTGTATCACATCATCCCCAATTCCTTTCCTTAGCCCCTTGCTTCTCAGATCACTTTTTACTGGTAGGCATGTCATGAGTGGAGTCAGCTAGAACTGGGGGTCAGACTAAATGGCCTGAAATACTGGGGGCAGTCATTCCTATAGCCTCAAAGCAAACCTTTCTTATATCAAGCTGGGAGGGAGATCTTTTCCCTTGTGCCACTCCAAAGTGGCATCCCCTTAGTAGCAGCCCCTTTTGTGGTGGTGGCCAGCCCCCTGGTGAGGCCTGGTTTTTATGTCCCAGCTGCCAAAATTTTTGGAGCTGGGAGTAGGGTAGCACCTTGCTTGGCCTGAGCCTAGGAGGCCACTGGAACTCCCACAGGTGAGGTTTGACCCCAGCAGAGCAGCACTGCATCACTTGCTTGGCTTGCATCACTGTGGAGCTTCCTCCCGTTTTAAAAAATCATGCCACAGCTCTTTTATTCGATATGGTGCAGGTGAAAATGTTTTAGCACATGTACTTTAATCCCACTGAGTTCATTGCACCTGTGTTGGATTCCTGAAACTCTAGAAGTGAAGGTCCATTAAAAATGTTGAGGAGCCAGTAGATACTGAGACCTGATTTACTGTGATGAGTAAGGAAAATTTACCCATGTGGTATCTGCACTATACTTGATTACCATACATGTGTGTGCTGAATTAGCATGCAGAATATCCTGTGCTGGATGTAGGGATGGATAAATCTGTCAGTTTGGTTTTTTCTCAGTATCTTATTTTTTCAGTCTTAAATCTATTCCATCCCATTTCCTTACCAGTTTGCTTTTTTTAAAAGCCTGTTTGAAAATTTGCATGCATTTTATGTGCATTTCTCTTATATGCACATTTTAATAAACTCAAAAATATGCATAATTTTTGCAAGCAATTTTCTCTAACATAATGTCTTGTTGTGTGATTTTCATGAGTATTAGCATTTCCTAATATACCCATTAATCTATCTATTTTTGATTGGTGAACTGCATCACAAAACTCAGAAAAGTTCAAATACTGAATGATAACTGTATTCAGTTAACATACTGTTTCAGGAAGTGCAAATTAGGTTGGTTCACAGCAAAACCAAATTTCTCCCCCAGCTGTAGGCCATACTGCTAGCATACTAATGTGCATACAGTAGCTGAAGGCTTGTTATAAATATAAAACCATCCATAGTAAATGTTGCTCAATGCAATTTTTTGTGGCCAGGGATCTTCTTTTAATCTGGACTAACATAATCCATTAACCTGAGCTTTTTATTTGATTTTTACAGTCTTTCAACATAACCAAACATCAGTGGAAAAACCTCTGAGAAAGCAAGAATAGTACCACAAACATCTATACAGAAAAGACAAGCAAACTAAAACCAAAACGCAAAACAACAAAACATATAGCTACACAGTAACAATCAGAGATACATTGAGCTGGTCTTGAAATTAGTGTGTGTGTGTGTGTGTGTGTGTGTGTGTGTGTATTCAACATTCCTTTTCCTGATCACTAATATAGGTTGAATTAGGTTGATCAAATGTCGGTTAGGGTGACGGGGAGTGACTTGACCCAAAATCACTCTGTGAGCTTCATGGACAAGCAAGGACCAGAACTGGGATCTCCCAGGTCCCCACTATAGCATTCCAACTGCTACATCACATTGGCTTGCCTAAAATGTTCAGGATAAACATATTAGGGTATTTCTGCACACAGTACATAGTTAACACATGAAATTGTATTGTGTGTGTGTTGTGCGCGTGCGCATGGGTGGGGGCAGTGATTTAGAATGCTTTTTAAAAGATTATAAAAATTAATGGAGGATAGGTCTTTCAAAGATATTAGCTATGATCGCCGAATAGAGGCTCCATGTATGGAGACATTTGTTTTTAATGGTTTTCTTAAAGGTGTTCTGTTGACATGCTGTTAACCTTCTTCAGTTTCAGTTGGTGAAAGAATGACAATATACACATTTTAAAAACAGATAAACTTAGCTCGTGACTACCCAATGGTGGAAACAAACATGATGTGATCACCACCTTCAAAACCCGTTTTTGAGTTCCTAGAGGTACCTGGCTGGAAAATGGACATCTTGGAGGCTTAGGATGCAATCCTTAGGATTGTGCCGTAATAGTAGAGAAATAAAATAAAGACAAAGCCCACCCTGTAGGCCAATATTGTAAATGTAGCAGTAAAATTGCAGAAGGAGCAAACAGAAAAGGATGCTTATATATTTGATATTAAAACATTTTGGTACAAGCTATATATTTAACTGCACTAGTTTCAGTTTGGCTTGAACAGCCAACATTTTGCCAGCAATTTTAGTTTAAGTTAACCGTATTTTATAATTTGGCTTGGCTCTAGAGTCCATGTTCTGAAATTCTTGCTACAGTTTCCTTGCAAGTCTCCTATTTGCCCCAACTAACTGAAGTGTTGGGGTACCCATTGGAAGAGTGTGAGAGGTCACTTTGGAGCCTGCAGTGGGCCGTGGTAAAGATCACCACACCTTGTTTTCCCTCTAGCCAGAGTGCCCCTGTGAATGGAAGGAAACCCGAATTCCCCAAACCACACCCCCAAATTATTTTTCAGAGGATTGAGGAACATTTTGAAAGGCATCAAAGTGGGACAGGGTGCTCCAGTAGATAAGGGAAATTCACAAAACTCTCCTTTCTTCTCCTTCTACTCAGAGAAACTGCTGTTGGAGCAGGGGTATAGAACTAGATTCAACTCAAAAGTTAATTGACTGTGTGATTGATACCTAATTTATACTAAATTATAAGGCCAAAGCAATATATTAGATATCGTAACACATTATTTCCACATTTCTCCCTCATCGCATAGACTTTAATAGCGTGATCCACTTTTGGGGCAGGGGAGTGTAGGTTTGTATTCAGTTCCACCTATTCTCTGCAACCAACCTGAGTTTCTAGAGGTTCCCTGAAACCAACCTGAGGTTGGACAGAGCTTCCAAACAGGGGAAATATGTGCACGTGTGCTTAGTATAGCCTGGTTGCTCCACTAGCTAGGGCTATGTGTACAGAAGCCTCTGCCTCCATGCAGATGACCCTAATTGGTGCAGGGTACCTACATGTATTGTTAATATTTCAAGATGTATTGACAAGGAGAAGGAACAGACAACTTCAGTTGCTTGCCAGTGATTATTCAGCTTGTAGCTTTGCTTTTGATACAGTTATTTTAGTGTTGTCCTTAATGCCAGCTTAATACTTGAGCTCAGGCATTGTCTCTTCTGGTGAACCTGAGTGATATAAAGCATAATTCTGAATTATTCTAATTACTTCCAAAAACTAAATAATAAACAACTAACAGTAGGCATTTAAATAATAATTTGTTTGGAAAGGAGGTCAGTACTGCACAGACAAAAACACTCCATATTGTCTTCACAGAAAAAAAAATGTTGTTCTGAGTTTAGATCACAAATGGCTTATAAACGAGCTTTTGAATCATGAGCAATGTTTTTCTGGTACAGTTAACTTATTTCTGTCTCCTTAAACTAGTTTGTCTTTATGCTTTGAATGCTACAGTAATTTCTTTAATCAAATTGATGGAAGTCCCTTTCCCAGCCCACACTGAAACCAATTTATTGGTCATGATACGCCAGCTATGTTACTAACAGTCGTAACGAACTGTCAGGCAATATCGCAGTGAAGCTAATTTGAAGTCATTAGGTGTGCAGCGTTCAGGCAACAATTTGTTACAGTGGTTAGGAACACAGCTGACATTTCTGAATGGCTTTGTTCGGAGCAGGTCTAGATGAGCCCAAGCAAATTGTAAACTAATTTAAACATCACTCTGTATTATACCAGCTACTTTGTCTTACACTGGTTGCTAATAAAGCACCCCAGATTAAGTCAAAGCTAGTTAAATAAGTTAGTTTGAGTTTCATCTCTGGACAATGCCTGCATCAGTCTTACCAATGTGGGGGCATTTGCCCTGCAAGTCGGTCAATAATGCATCATGGTGATTGCCAAATTTATTTTATCAGTTTGATTTGTGTTGTGAGTGCAATACATGGCATAGGTTTTCTTAGGGATGTGGAAGAAACCAGGGAAAAGGGAGAGGGGGAAAGAGAGAATGAAAGAGAGAACAGTGGTACAGTTAGTAGTGAAAGCCATTGGCTGCTTTAGACTGGCATTCTAAATTACAGACCAGGAATCTGAATCAGTGGCGAGATACTGAAATAATTTAAACAGAAGGATAACTTCAGAGGCAAATTCAAAAGCTGGATTATGATTCCCTGTTAGGCTTATTAGCAAAGTATGCATACTGATGTCCACTTGAGAGAGGGAAAGGAAGACTGAATTGGGCACAGAAGCTAACTTCCGCTAAGTTTTTTTTTAACGCAAAGTTGATTGATAAAATGTTCACTAACCAACTAGTATTGAAGCACCAAAATGCAGATGAAGAAAGGCTAAACGCAAAAGGTGATGAACTTGGTGTACATGTACTTTTTAATGACAAAGAAGCATTACTGCAAAATCAGACTTGATGGCCTACATTAATCTAAATCTGCTGCAATAGAACTACCTTATCTGATCTCATCTCAGTCATGAAAGAATCAAAAGAGCTGAAGATACATACATTTTGATAGATTTTTCTTTGCTTCTAGTATTAAAATGGTTGAAATTATTTTAAGTAACAAGTATAGTCATTTTAATGTATCGATTTCTACATCTCTATGAATGCCTTAATGATGGGCAAAAATATCCATCCATTAGATTTGTTTTTATTGTATTTATTTGTTCAGACAATTTGTATTCTACCCTTTGGATACAATAGTGCCCAAGATGATTTACAACATAGTTAAATTCAAACACAAATGTATATAGAAATAATACACTAGCACCCAAGTTTCTATAGAATATGGAAAGGTCTTAGATCTGAATTAGATATACACTGTACAAGCAAATTCTGACATAATTTCACTGAAACTTCATATATTGAAGAGAGTTTTTAATAGTAAATGCCTAAACATGTCTACTTACAAGTAAGACCCATTAAATTCAATAGGGATTATTCCTAGGAAGAAGAGATTTGTATAGCCCTATCTTAATCAATGAAACTAAAAATGGAGGGCTCAATCCTATGCAAGTTTAGGCAGAAAAGAGACCTACTAATATGCTGCTTGGCGTATGCTGTCCATTATAGGCCTTCTATAGTTTTTCAGGTAACCAAAAGGAGATTTAAAATTTAAAGAAATCCTAATTTAAAGACATGCTCTTGCATTCTATTACAATTTCTGATTGTAATTACTTAAGATTTTGAATTACTTCAGTTAATTATTAAATTATATTAAATCCTGGTGACCCTTTAAATTCCATGCTGCTGTAAATTTAAGCTGTGATAAAAATAATATATAATTTTATAGAAAAGGATATTTTTCAAAGACTCACCAACATTCATATTTTATGAAAGCTTTATCAGTAAATATAATTAGCCTACTTGTATTAATACATCAAACACATGAAAAGTGTTGTTGTAAAACATGACCATCGCTTATCTTCGGAAGAAAATGATCACAATGGCATTAAGAAATTCTTGACTTTAGTTACAGGAGCGTAAAGGCAGAAGAACAGATGATGGTGCCCTAATAGCCCTTTTTAAGAATGACAGGGCCCCACCATTAGCATCCTTTTATATCCTTGGAAATTGCTCATGCCTCGCTTTTCTGGTTCCTATCTGCCTGACTCTTTTTTATTTCTCTTTCAATTTCATCTGCGCTCGGATAAGCGCATGCTAACACAATATGATTGAGCTGTAAAATGGAACGCTGTCGCCTCTAATCTCTTTTATGTAGATATGGAGGTTCTTCCACACTCCACTTCATTCTTTCTCCATTGTTGGCCTTTATAGAATGGGTGCCGAGTAATGGAAGCTCACACTGTCAAATATTAGAGCTAAGTTTCACAGGGTATGATAAGAAGATTATCAGCCCAGCAGTCAGATCTATTGTTGTTCTTCGTGTCAGATTAAAATATTCCTATGTACTTTAACTTAGTTAGTAAAATACTACAGGTATTTAGGAAGACACTCTTTGTTTCCAGTGGGATAATGCCTATGTTAGCTGACCTAGATAAAACTGTGAATTTGATTTACAGAACCTAACTTGGATACTGAAAGCATTTCCTGATTTTATTGTGCAATGCATTTTGCAGGGAGTCGGTTTTGCTTTTGGACATCTTAAGAGAATAAAGCCTATTTTTCCATGAGATGAGATTCTGCTGATGTCTGACCACACTTTCAAAGTCACTTAGGCATTGTTTCTGTAATGCAACTGTCTCATTGGCATTCTACAAAAATGTGCAATGCTCTCCTTTTACTAAGTGGAAGCAGGAAACATTAAGCTCTTTAAATGTGCATAACAGGAAGCTTAAGAGACAAAATGTTCTTTGTCATTTTGCAGACACAAAACTCATCTGCTACACCAAAAGAGCTTTTACACTTAAAATTAAATTTAATTGGTATAAAAACATTAAAAATGGGTGGATTTTATTTAAAAAAACTAGGTAAGATAAAGTAAGTTGCCTTCAGTGCTTTTAGCTTCCCTGTTAGTTAATTCTTACTACCTTATTCTTGGCTATTGGTAGATTTAGGTTCTGTTTGTTTCTCAGAAGCTATGCTAGGAAGTGACTTATAATTACTTGAAATTATGCAGTTCTCAAGTAATAAGGCTAAAGGCCAAAATACCTACAGAACATATTTTCAAATCTAAAATAGTATACAAAGGAAATTATTGTATTAATATAATATTGTATTGTGATAATACAATGCATTATTATGTTATTCTAATTGTTATATGCATGAAGTAACAAGTAAGTAGATTTATTACCCGCAGTGGCCGCATTTGTATTTTTGTATGCCCACACAGCATAGATATTGAGAAAGGCAGCTTGGAAAAAACACAAGAGGAAAAATATGACAGAAGTATTTATTATTTGTTTATTTATTAAAACATTTCTATGCCGCCCCATTCGCCGAAGCCTTGGGGCGGCTCACAACATATATTAAAATACAAAAGATAACAATATAGAATAAGTCGCCCTGGCCAGATAAAATAAGCGAATAATATTAACAATTAAAATGACGTTTAAATAAAAAGGTCTTCGCCTGGCGCCGAAAAACAAAGAACGACGGCGCCAGGCGGACCTCTCTGGGGAGCGCATTCCATAGTTTGGGCGCCAACGCAGAGAAAGCCCTCCTCCGAGTACCTACCCTCCTAATTTCTTTCACAGAGGGTTCCCGGAGAAGGGCCTCTCCCACAGATCTCAAGGGGCGGGTGGGCGTATATGGATGTAAGCGCTCCTTCAGGTAACTAGGCTCCAAGCCGTTTAGGGCTTTATAGGTCATCACCAACACCTTGAATTGGGCCCAGACTTCAATGGGAAGCCAGTGAAGCTGACGGAGAACTGGAGTTGTGTGAACATAACGCCCAGTCCCCGTCAGCAGCCTGGCAGCTCTGTTTTGAACCAATTGAAGTATCCGGACCGTCTTCAACGGTAGCCCCACGTAGAGCGCGTTACAGAAGTCAAGGCGGGAAGTTACCAGCGCGTGTGTCACTGTCGCCAGGCCGTCGTACTCCAAGTAGGGGCGCAGCTGATGAATCAGCCGAAGCTGAAGGAAAGCGCTCCTCGTCACTGCTATCACCTGAGCTTCCAATGAAAGCTCCGGGTCGAGGAGCACTCCCAGGCTGCGGACCTTGTCCCTAAGAGGGAGTGCAACCCTATTCAGGACTAGGTTCAGTTCACCCTTTCCGAAGCCTGATCCGCCAACCAACAGGACCTCCGTCTTGTCTGGATTGAGCTTCAGCCCTCATCCAGCCCATTACCTCGGCCAGGCACCGGTTCAGTACAGCCACTGCCTCACCTGGATTGGTGGAAAACGAGAGGTAGAGCTGGGTATCATCAGCGTACTGATGATTCCGCAGCCCACACCTCCTGATGACCTCTCCCAGCAGTTTCATGTAGGTGTTAAACAGCAAATGGGACAAAATGGGCCCCTGCGGTACTCCATGGCATAGCTGCCATGGCGCAGAGCCATAGTCCCCCAGCACCACCTTCTGGAACTGGCCATTGAGATAGGAGCGGAACCACTGCAAAGCAGTGCCTCCGACCCCCAATCCTCCTCATTTTTACTACATTTATCATTTAATGCATTAAAATCATCATTATCTTATTTCATCTAGTTGGTGAATATTTTTGCTGAGCATTCTTGGTGATTGTTGTTACTTCTACTGTGAGGGAAAACATTTGAGAACTACCAGAAGCTGTGACAAGTTGTTGTACACTTTGTTGATAGTAATAAAACAATGGCACCTAAAAGTATTAATTAAAAAAATAAGATTCTGGGATGAGATAATTATCAGTTGATTTATGCCTGAGGTCTTCAGAATGGTGCATGTGGAGTCTACTCTGCTGGCACCTGCCAAGCTCCTTGCCTCTCTTCATTTTCATTTCTTGAGATGCTGCTGCTACTGATGATGGAGGGGTCTGGCATGATCTAAGCAAAGTGCTAACCTCCAGTAGCATTTGGACTATCAAGAATACCTCTGGGCTCCACACACATTCTTAGAAAATGAAATGGTGGATGACTACCCAGCGCTTTGTAAAGCATGCCTAGTCACTGATGGGGATAATGCAGAAGGTCAGGTAGTATCCAAAGAGCAAGTACCTAGAGAGCATTCAGAGCAAAGGGTGTTTTGCCTGCACTGTATATACTGTGTGTTTTCCTTGGTTGTTTTGCTTATGTGGTGGATCTTTTGCTTGCTTTCTGGGCAAGGTGGTGATGATGGCATGTGTGTTTCTCTTAACATCACTAGTTTGCTTTCTGTCAATTAGATATTTTATTGTGCTTTGTGAAATATGTGATTTGGCATTTCATTCTCATATATGACTTGTATGCAAATTACTTGCCTCTGAGCTTTAGTTTATCTTCTGTGAATGCACTTTGGAGCAGAAAACTGTAGGATCTATCTGTCTAACTGTCTATCTATCTATCTATTTTTGTGCTTTGCCGCTCAGGACTCATGCCTCCCTTGTCCTCCCTTAGGTTCTTGCACATTGCTTTCTTTCAGTCTCAGCAATTCACCTTCTGGTAAATGAGTGTTGTGAGCAACTACTGCTATTTATTAATGGGCAAATCCCTATTATGGCAATCATTTTGTGTGAGTAGTTTTGTCATACTCAGAATTCTAATTGTGCACACAGACCCGAAGAGGCTGGGGCCCATGTTCTATGCACTGATGTAGTCACAAGAATCATTAATGATGTATAACTTAAACTCTAAAATACCCTATGTTGTTTTTTCCCAAAGAATAATAATAATAGCAACAAACAACAACACATTGTCATCAGTTACAGCTGCAATCCTATTACACTTACCTAGGAGTAAGTACCAGTGGCTTACTTCTGATTAAACAAGTTCCAGATTACACTGTAAGTGTACCAGATTTCCTGGCAAGAAGGGAAGGTGGCCCCAAGGCTTTGAAACAAATCCCTCACTCTTAGAAAGTAGTCACAGACAAACCTAGCAGATACCCTTGTAGGAAAGATAATGGGTATAACATGTGTCATATGAACATACAATAGGAACCTGGGAAGATGCCATTTGATCCATCTAGCCCAGTACTTTCTAATTTGACTGGCAGTGTCTCACAGAGGCTTGGTCAGAAAGCAGAACTGATATAGAGATGCTGAGGATGAAAGCCAGAATGTTATAACTGTAAAGCCATGTAATTAACTGTGCTGGCTAGCAAATTCTGGCTCATATGAAGTAGAGTTTGTAGAATTTGTATATTGTCATAGCAAGAGTAGACCTGTTTTCCTTCCAAATATGAATTTGTTTCTACCTAAAGTAAGTATCTAAACCAATGTCAGTATATCTGATTGTAAGTTCAGACGGAATAAACAAGCCTGTATTTTATTGTATTGTAAGCCGCCCCGAGGCTTCGGCAAGGGGCGGCATAGAAATGTAATGATAATAGTAATAGTAATAATAATAATAATAATAATAATAATAATGGGGACAAGCTATGTTAATCAAGGCAGCTTAGAAGTTCCATGATCCTTCCCTAGCTGAGCCTGTCACTGACACAGTTCAAGGATGACTGGGTGGTTTGACAAAGGGCTTCCCAGAGCTTCAGGACTTCAAATGAAAGATTTGAAGCTCAAATCCTAGTGTTCACTCTAGTAGGCGTCTACTTCACCTTCATCTTTTCACCACTATTGACTGACCCAGAACAAAAAACAGGTGAACAAGCAAGTAGGAATGGTGAAGAGGATGAGCTACTCCAAGAAGCTCATCTCGGCAGGATGTTGCCAAGTGTGGGCCCTCAGTAGGTGCTCAGTTATGTCTATATTTGATACTGGCCCTTTCAGTGACTGGTAGCACTTGATGGCCTTGCTGTCCATAATAGCTGGGGTCCAAAATGTTCAGGGCATGAAAATCAGAAACTTGAATTGGGCTGAAATTAGAAATCAGTGAGTTTGTTCGGTCATAGATCCTTCAAGATGGATGAAATATAGTCTCTAAAGTGTATGCTAGATAACAGTTTAACTGCCACATTTGGTATTTATATATTAATTATTAAATTTATACTCATCAATAGCCCAGTAGTTTTTGTTTCTGAATACTTTTCACGGATAGCCCTACTTAGAATGCATTGCAGTAATTAAATGAGCTGGATTAATGATAGTATTTGTGAGCAATACAGATTGAGAAGTAGTATTTGGACAGTCATGAGAATAGCCTACCTTTAGATGTAGGCAGTTTCCAGATTTCAGTGGAAAGAATACTAGATGCTTAAGAAGAAAGGATGAGTGAAAGTAGGGTTTGTATGAAAATAACATTTACAGAGTTGAAATAGTAATTCTATACTGTTTTGTTTTATGAATTACTAAATACCAAAGACCTGGGTTGTAATGGAGAAGTAACAAAGCAGGGAAAAATGTTAAATATTTAGTTTGCAAAATTCTGTTAAATCAGATAAAACAAAACAGAGGCAAACTACCCACCCCTCTGGTCTCCAGTTTTTGAAAAGGAGAACAAAAATAGATGTCAGCAGAACTTGTAAAAGATGTTTTGGTTTTGGTGAGTTTCCAGTAGGAGCAGCATCAATAACTATGTAATATACTTTGGTACACAAATATTTATTTATTAAATGTATGCCTGGTGCTATAATAAATTGTTCTCAAGATAACCTATATAAATACAGATGAAATACAAATACAAATTAATAATACATAAGATCAACATCAAAAGCAACATAAAAATCCTTTTAAAACCATCAGGAATGGAAACATAACATTACTAAAATACATAAGAACAAAGATAGAACCACTTTAAGGTACAAACTGGGCAGCAAAAATATAAAAACATTTTAAAAGCCTGTGATGATTTTTAAGGTTTTCCTGGCACTGAGAAGACATTAAGGTAGCCACCAGGTTAACAGTGGACAAACACGGGAGGTCCAGAGCCATTTTCACCACTTGGAACCTGCACCCTGAAACAGTGCCTATAGTAGTTGTGAAACACAAAAAAGGGACAAAATTATCTTGTTTTGCAAAATTTGCAGAATGCAGCAGGAAATGGCAGGGAATGTGCCTCAGGTGGTTCCATCAGCTCTGGTGGACAGGTTCCACTGGGATGTCCTGCTTTCAAGTAGCTACTCACCATCATCCTCTGATGATGATCTCAGAGCATGGGTAGGAATAACTGGGAAGGAGTGGTCCTTCAGATACTGTGACTGCAGTCCATAAATTACAGTTGCAAGACAGGGCATACTTGGCTCAAAATGCAAGTGAGAAGGGCCTTGGACTGTTGTAGATCACAAACTGAAAATGAGCCAACAATATGATGTGACTGCAAAAAGAGCAAATGCTGTTTTGGGCAGCATTAATAGAAGTATGGATTCCAAATCATACTGGTTCCCTTCTGTTTGGCACTAGTTAGGACCCATCTTGAATACTTGTCCAGTTCTTGGCACCATCCTTCAAGAAGGAAACTGGAAGGTGACAAGGACGATTAGGAATCTGGAAATGAAGCGTTACAAGGAGAGATTGAAAGAATTTGGCATGTTCTAGAGAAGGAAAGATTGAAGGGAGATATGATAGCACTTTTCAAGAACTTGGAAGGTTGTTATAGCAAGGAGGACTAGACACAGGACACAGAATAATGGGCTCAAGTTGCAGGAAGACAGGGTTCAACAGCAGCTGGACAGGAGCTAGTGAACTTGGTACAGTGTTGATGTAATATCATCATAATCTCTGGTTCCTGTCAGTATTCTTGTGACTGTAGCTTCTGGACCTGCTTTAAAAGGTAAGCAAGAGGTTGCTAGGACATGAATCACTGAAGCCAGGCTATCTTTATCCAGGCAGAGTTGTAGCTGGTATATTAGCCTAATAAAAGGCACTGTTTGCCTCAGAAAAGATTTGTATGTCTTTGGGAAGAGGGAAAATAAAAGATTAACAAACACTCCCAAACTGCAATCATAATCCTTTAGGGCAAAGATAAGAAACTTGTGGCCTGCCAGTTATTTTTGCCTATCAGCCTTTCCTAGCCAGCATAGCCAATAATGAAAGATAATAGGAGTTATAGGGCAACATATATGAAGAGCCACATGTTGCTCAGCCCTGCTTTAAGGGAAGTGCAGTCACTTCCAGGATGGATTCAGCACCACTGTCCAGTTAGACAAGCCATTCACCAACAGTGCTAGCATTTGATGTGGACTGAGCATTAGTTTATTAGCTAACCCTTATCTAGTTCACCACTATGGGCAAGCACTGATTAAGCAACTCTGCCACCTCACGTGGATCTGATAAAAAATATGATATGCAACTTTTATGCTACATTTCTGAATGGCATTGCTAAGCATGTAGACAGCATGGAAGATACAATGGAAACTTGGGGGACCCCAAAGCATCAGTGTAACAGAGCTGACCAGAAATCCTGAAGCACACCTCCTGGTAATGAGCATCCCGATAGAAACACTACTGCAAAGCTGTAATGGAAACTCCTAGCACAGACAAGCTCTCCAGAAGGAAAACATGGGTGATTATATCAAAACCAAAGGAAAGATCCAGGAAAATCACACAATTTGTACTTTGTACTTCCCCTTTCCCCGTAGAGGTTAAGGCACTGGGATACAACAATGAAAAGGGGCCTTTTCAGTGGTGGTACCACATTGTTTGAATTCCATTCCAAGTAAGCTCACTTGCCATTGACTTTAATCTTTTTGATGCCAAGTAAGAACCTTTACATTCATGAGGCCTTCAAACATCTGCTTTCAATAAGCACTTTGATCCTGTTTGGTGCAGTTTCTGTTCTGTTGTTTTGCCTTTTTAGAGCTTTCTATGAGTTCTTACTTTATTTGCTTTGTAAATTAATTTTTATGGTGAGTCATGCTAGAAACATCTTAGGGAATAATGGAGCAATTGTTTTAGAGTGGGATATTGCCTTAAGCATATTACTTCAAATGAGTGATAGGAATAATTCTGAATGCCTGTGTGGGTTTTCCTGTGCAGTGTGTGTGTGTGTGTATGCATGCATGCATGCAGACAAACACAGAGACAGTCCTCATGCACATGTCTTCATGGTACATACACATGCAGAATCATGATTTGTGGGTCTCTTCTTACATCCTATGTAATTGTTTATCAGTGGGTGAAACCCATTTAATTCATCATATCAAAGGGTTTTTTCCTTTGAAAAAACTGATTTTAATAGGAGGATTGGAAGATATTGAAGTTAAAATATTCCTATCCTTTGCATTTTTACACAACTGTATACTGTTTCTAAATAGTCTTTGTTTATAGAGACTTTCTCTTCTTTCTTTTCAAAGCAACTCTTTCTCTTATCTTTTCCCCAAAACGTACACATCCGTGGGGCCATGCAGACACAGACACACAGATACACTCCGGTGACTGCACTTTCTCCCCCCTCCCCCGCCCCAGTATTCCCCTTTATCTGCATCAACCAATCTCCAAATGAATGCATGCCTATCATGGCCTTAGCTTTGACACTCTGGATATATTGATTAATAGTTGCCCTAAGCTCCTTTTAGCAAATCAAATTTTCACTTTTAGCAAGGATTTCGCCTCTGATTTATTCAGCAAAGTGAAATGCACTAAATTGACTTTGACATTCAGGGAAAATGGCTGAAAAACAAAGAGAAGAGGAAAGAGATATAAATTGTCTGGCAGCTAGAGACCTGAAACACAGAAGAGACACAGGTTTCCTTTTTAAAAAAAAAAAAAGAGAGAATGTCATTGGCTAAGCTGAAAACATATGCATTTAAACAGGATGAAAAACTGTTTGCAGAAACTAGATGTGTTATATACACTGAAGATTCGGATTGGCACACTTTGCATATGAAGACATCGTCTAACCCTCGGTTCCAACAGTAAACATATCTGGTTATTTTTGAACGATTATATTATAGGGATAGATCTAGTAATTACAGATGTGAAAGCATACAATATTCAATATTTGCAAAAAACACAATTGTACATTAATTTTCTGAAACCAATCTTTCTGGCATATTAGAAATAATTAATTGCAAATAAACAGCAGCCATCAACAGCAGGGTAAGAACTTGAAACCTCTATTTTTTCCTTTTAACAGAATCAGACTTAATATAAATATTTAATGATAGATTTTGTTTTATGTTGCTATTAAATATTTAGCATTTAGTTGGGTTGTTCGTATTATAACACAGCCTGATTCTGGAACGTCCTAAGTCAAATGACATAAGGGTGGTTCATACATCCAGGTATATCTCTTGATGCTCTGTACTTCATCTTCAGCAGGTGTAATGTATGAACTGACTACTGAAGGGTAGTCTGTTTGGGATTACCTTTATGCGGTTACTCATCTTCAGCTGCAGATGCAAAGTAAGCATGCAAGTCATTCCTTGATCATTCAGTGCTGACTGCATGTGTGAACCAGCCCTTATCTTTCTGTGGTCAAATGCTGCATTTTATGTTTCAGTCCTAAATTATTACAGCCTTTACAGGCATTTAGCAAATGACACTGGCGGTGTGCAAACCAGCTCTTAACCTCAGTTTTTATTCCTTAAACCTGCATCCTCTGTATTATTTAAATTTCTGAACGAGGCCTATCAACATGCACAGCATTAACCAAACCTTCTTTATGAAGAGGTTCTCAGCTGTGCAGAGAGCTTCTACATGGCCCTGATTAGTTCAGACCTTCAAGCAAGCCTGTTGAGATTTCAACTGCAGAGACTGTGTACTCTGCCATTTTATGCATAAGAGTTCCCCTGCAAGCTTGATAGGACATCCTCATCTGCCCTGTTGGAGCTCTCCATGCCACCTGAACTCTGTTCTGGATGGTATCCCAGTCCATCAGGACAGGTTAAGAGGAGTGCTGGGGAGTTATAAGGGTGGGAATTGCTGTCCCTCCTGGTTCTGCCGATGGAACTACTAATACTATTACAGAGTTAGATCCATGCCAGCATTTGCACAGATTTCTAGAGTTCCATGGGGCAAGGAACAGAAAGGTAACTGGATTCTGTTTCTAGTACTAGAACCTATTTTAAAAAGTTGAACTCTACAGATGTGTAGACACTTTGTTTTCATTATTGGATATGAAATTGTGCAGAAATTATTTTAAATAAATTCTGTAAATGCAAGTATCACTCAATAAATGAAAACAATATTAACTGTTGGGTGCTACCTACTTCAGGGAAATAAGTATAAAGCCTGCCTCCTCCTCAGCTGCTGTTTCTACTCTGTAAAATGTTGAGAAGATGATTAGCAAGCAGCAAGGATTAAACACCCCTCTGCCTACCTATTCTTTTCTCCGACAAATCACCTCCACCTGAGAACACTGTGTAGAGAGGAAGCAGCAGCTGGACATTCTGGTTTTGAAGCAGAGGTAGAAAATGTAGTTTTGTCCTCAGAATAGGGTTCTAAGGCTGCAGTCCTATGCATATTTACCCCTACATCCCACTGAACTCCTGGGACCTACTTCCCAGGAGATATGCATAGAGATTGCACTGTAAGTGGATTTAAATGGACTGATGCATGACCTCTGTATTTTGCATAGCTTAGCTGATGTTTGCAAGTACTTTTTCAAGGAACTTGTCATGTTAAAAGTAAAACCGTGAAAGAGCCTTGTTTTTAAAGATTAACCATTTATTTCTTTATTTGCTTGCATTAATAGATTTATTTATTTATTTAACAAACTTATATGCTGCCCCATTCACCTAAGCCTCGGGGTGGCTTACAAATAAATAATTAATACAATAAAATACAGATGGAGACATCCTGGCCAAAGTTGTTAAAATCAATAAATAGAATCAACAATTAAAATAACGTTTGAATAAAAAGGTCTTGGCCTGGCACCGAAAAGCAAATAACGACGGCGCCAGGCAGACCTCTCTGGGGAGCGCATTCCATAGGTTGGGCACCACCGCAGAGAAAGCCCTCCTCCGGGTGCTCGCCCTCCTAATGTCCTTCACGGAGGGCTCCCAGAGAAGGGCCTCTACCGCCGATCTCAAGGGGCGGAAGGGCATGTATGGACATAAGCACTCCTTTAGGTACCCAGGACCCAAGCCGTTAAGGGCTTTATAGGTGATACCCAACACCTTGAATTGGGCCCAGACTTCAGTGGGGAGCCAGTGAAGCTGACTGAGGATTGGAGTTATGTCCCTGTCAGCCCAGTCCCTGTCAGCAACCTGGCAGCTCTGTTTTGCACCAATTGAAGTATCTGGACCGTCTTCAAGGGTAGCCCCATGTAGAGCACATTACAGAAGTCTAGTCGGGAAGTTACCAATGCGTAAGTCACTGTCGCCAGGCAGTCGTTCTCCAGACAGATTTCAATGCACTTTACACTTGCTTAAAAACCTTACACACAATAACAAAACACTAAAATCACAGTGAAGCATCTTAATATTTTATTTATTTAATTTCTATACCACCCTACACCCAAAGTCTGTAAGTATACCTAAAACTAATCAAGATCAAAAACACAGTAGTAAATCTAATAAGTCTTGACCTGCTACTACAATGATAACAAGGTAGGTACTAGGTAAATGTCCCTGCAGAGTAATTTTCAGAACCAGGGCATCATAGCCAGAAAATGACCTCTCCCTGGTCTACACACAGACCACTTTGGGCTGCAGGGGACCCAAGAGACTGATGTTATTCACAGGTGACTTCAGTGCATATGTAAGGAGGATTTTTCTCGGTTTCTTGG
>NW_025335268.1:2722983-2848378 GCF_004798865.1 Varanus komodoensis | reverse complement strand
TTTTGTTGCTGGTATTAATATAGCAGTGTGCTTTTTAGCCTATGTTCCAGCTGTGATGAATTGCCCGTTCTGTCTTCAGCCATTATAATTGATTCAGGGTGCAATCCAATGCCTTTCACCCTCGATGCATGTAAGTCTCCTCTGAACTTGGAGGCCTATGTCCTTCCAGTACAGGGAGTGAGGTATGGTAGTCTAGAAATTTCCTTATTCAGATGTATAGGTGCAAATTATTACAATAGCTACATTAAATTGTATGTATTAATGTTCTACCTGGAGTAGGGCCTTCTCTGCGGTGGCGCGCAGATTGTGGAATGCGCTCCCCGAAGAGGTTTGCCTGGCACCGACCCTATGTTCTTTTCGGTGCCAGGTCAAACCCTTTTTATTTAAGTGTTATTTTAAAAATTAGTATTTTAATAGTTTTAATGAGTCACTCTTGACTTATTTTTATTGATTGCATATTGTTTTATATTTACATCATTTGTTTATCTGTTTTTGATTTTAATGTTTGTAAGCCGTCCTGAGATGCCACACATAGAGGACAGCATATAAAAGTTTTAAATAAATAAATAAAATAAGTAATCCAGATGGGAAAATCCAACTAGGTAAGATCTAGGTAGGTAAGATCTCTTTCAGAAGAATGTGGTAGCCATAATTTTCAGTGATTCATCCTCCCCTCCACAGCCGTCTTCTGCATGCTGTGACCCATATAGTTTCCCCCGGAGTATATCCACTTGGGGGAAATTACGGTTGAAGCATGCTTTCCTTTGGCTGCCATTGAAGGTTTGTTTGTTTTTTTTCCCTGAAGTCTAATTCTTGTATGGGAATGGGCTACACACAGATGACCACATTTGCATCACCAAAAAAGCCAGAACAGAACCCTAAAGCAACCCCTGCCAAGAGGATGCAAGTTTACCTAAAATTTGTTGTTCAGATATACACTGCCAAAACAGATTATAAGGCACTAATTTTGAAATAATTAGTAGAATTTTAATTTCAAGAAAGAATAAATATTTGAGTTTATTTGTGCCACACCCTAATTTACCTCAATTAATCTCCCACACAGATCCTGCTCCAAAACCAACTTTTGTTTAATCAATTATCCCACTGGGCATGGGCAGTTGTCTTACTATAAGACATGGTGGCCAGCAGATGGTTATGGTCTTCTTTTTTCAAACTTGATTAGTCCAAAGGCAAGCCTGCTGCTGAACAGCTGCTCTACAATCCTGTAAACTGAAGCCTGAAATACTATACAGAAAAGATGGTACATTGTTGTTTCTGTTTCCAGGGAAATATAAGTGGCTACCCTTATGGGCCCATAGGGGAGACCATTTATTTTTACTTCCGGTGCCCAAAGAAATGGAACAATGCTACGTCATCATGTAGCATTGTTCCAAGGAGCATTTGAGGCTTCGATCTTCAGGCAGTGCAACAGCAGCTTGGCAGCAGGTTGCCTTTGCATTAATTAAATAAAAAAACAACAACAAAACTAATCTCGTAGTAGGAGCTGGAATGCACCTGCCAGAGCATCCTACACCACCATTCCACCTCTGTTCTATATGTTTGACTCCATCCTAGTGCAAGCCATCCATTGTCACAAGAAGGGATACTGACTTGACACTACCTTCCTCTCCATATCTTGTAAATTGCACAGAAAACTTCAGCTATTGGGTAGTACAGAATTAAACAAACAAATAATCATAGCTTGTGAAGCAGAGTAACTGGCAGAAAAACTGGAGCAATCTGCAGTTGTGAATCATTTTGAGGAGCGACCTGGGTCTGGATGCTTCTGAAATGGTTTTTAAGGAATGCATTTTTGCTTGTGCCTTCCATTTGCTCTGCTTTTAGAGAGTTGCTCCATTCCTAGTATTTGCAAAACGTGCACAAATGTATTATTCTAGTATTCATGTGCATGTTGACACCCAACACATTTTAATTCATTGTAATTTTATACATATTGATAGCAGATTTGAAAGGTTATCAAAACATGAGATAAATTCTATGAAAATTTGCTTGACTGGACTGTAATAACAGTCATACAGTGTGAAACCATTATAATTTGATGGTGCTTCTAGTGTTTGTCATTCCATCTGAATTGTTAGGCATACCTCGCAATAGTGAAGAGCTCCTCATTGCCAGTGAAAATAAAGACATGTTTTTTTATAATCTATATACTCTTAGCAAAGCATCTTAGCAAACCTGAGCTTTCCCTTTATATATTGGCAAAGGTTCCTTTTTGCCTGTTGCATGGTATATTCTTTCATTCCTTCATTCATCAATAGTCAGACTTGTACAAAACCCAGTATCTCCCCCCACCCGCCCGATTTAAAGTATTGCTAAAGAAGAAAAACCCAGAACTTCTTATAATCTATTACCAGTCATTATCAACTATTCAAGATTAGATTCAGCAGTATGTGAAATGGCAGCCTGTGCATCTTAATTTTCATGAGTGTGCATTTACATACATGTGCATTAAGGACAAGATGCGCTTCAGCACACACACACAATTAACTTCTTGAGACCCTAGCAATTTACAGTGATCGAATAGTAACAAAGCATCATAAAAGCCAAAAATAGGTGTAGGGATTGTTTGAAGACAGTTTTACCACAAAATAAGGACAATTTGAACGTTTGGTATCTCTAGGGATTTCCCTAAATTAGAATAGCAATTTATATCTACTTACTGTTGTTCAAGACTTAAAAAAACATAAACAATGTTATGGGATTTGCAATAATCCCCATGCTGTTCTAAATACCAGTCTTTTTAATGTATCTGTATGTTCTGAAGTGCCTGCTCCGTGGTACATCCGTACTTGGCTTGTTATCCTCTTATCAGCCTCTTTGCCTCCCTTTGTTTATTTGAGGAGACAGGAAGACTGTGTGAAGGCTGCTTAGTCAGGGATATCAGCGTTGTTGGCAGGGGAGTGATTGCCAGTTGAAAAACAAGGCATTATTGCTCATTTTTTCCCTCTTATTAGTTTGATTACATTTGCAAATCAAATCAATCCATCAGACATGATCAGGACTCGTCCGCATTTTAAGGAATAGTAATCTCTGTCTAATAAGATGCAAATGTGTCACATCGGTAAGTAACCAATAAATCATCGTCTTGTCTTTGGCAATCATTAAATATCAGAACCAACAGTCAATTTTTAGTATTTTCAATTTGCGATATGCCGCTGGAATATAAAGATAGATGGACGTAATTACACAAACCAAACACTATTTCAGTTCATTCCAGACAGCAAATTTAGTGGAAGGTATAACTGGCTTGTCATCACACTACATTATTTCTGGCGGTTCATGCAAAGTTCACAGACAAGCTTCAAATGGACACTGCTATATATAATGCACATGTATGTGTGTGCACTGGTCAAACTTCATGAAATGGCTTAAGTACCCTTCTTACCTATTCTTTCACAACATGGCAAAAAAAGAAAAAAATGTCTTTTTTTCAAATGCTTCCACATTCCAATATACCAAGACAGTTGTTTAGAAGTTTTTGTAATATTGGTCACATACATGGTATCTTCCTACCCTTAGCTTTTCTTTCTGAAAATTAGCTGATTAACTTTTAAATTCTGTTTTTACATTTGAAAACTCATGCAACAAATTCTAGGTTTCTGGATAATTGAAATAATCTTTGTTCTGTTCCCTCAGCATACCTATTTTTGGTAGATGACCCTGTTTACCTGGTCCTCCAGCATCAAGAATCTGTCTGCTGCTCTCAGGCCAAATGCTGGATAGCAATATGTTTTATTTGGTATGTGTCTACTATGGACAGATTTCATGTTGCTGTAGGTGTCCAGATAATTAAGGTTTGTAACTCCATATATTTTCTGTACCTCTTTGCTCATGAGTTATTTAGTATCTGGCTATTTATAAGGAAGACAGGATAGAGCTGCAGCAGACTTAACAATAATTGAGCAACCCATTTTTTCTTTGAAAAGATATAGAAATTCAAATTGTTTCCCTTTTCTAATTGATTAGGGATTTGAGAGAATTGATTGCCTCATGTGCATCCTAAGGATTAATTAATAGCTCTTTTGTCTTACTTAGAATGTGTTGCTTTCCATTAATGGGTCTATTTGTACTTAAGGTTTACATGTACTATAAGGTAGGAAAGAGTTTCTGTTTGTTTCATTGGCTGCAATTTGAGAAATATATACATCTATTTGCTAAATACTTGATATATAACAAAAACTGGGGATTCACTGCTCTGTATAAGTGCCTACTGGTAGTGATTATTTGATGGTCCAAACATTCTTTCACTGAGGATACAAGCGCGTGTATGTGTATGTGTGTGTGTGTGTGTGTGTGTGTATATATATATATATATATAAAATTGAAGATATATATATTGATCTGAAAATTGGGGTTTGCATATGCATGACTTTTTCCAGTAATAAGAGCAATTGTAAGGTCATTTATTTATCTGCTTATTAAATGTATATCCAGCCTTTTTGTTACAAAATTTAGTTATACATACAGAAAAGTAGGATAGCAACTAATAGGTGAAAGTCTCCTATCTCAGCTGTGCTCGTGTTTGTGGAGGAACCTTGGAAATGCTGAAGTTCCAGAATATAGAGTCTGGTTTTCAGCACCCTCCATAATTTCTGGACTTGGGGAACCCGTGCCTCTTCCAATGTTGGAATACAACTTTTGGCCATGGTCTCTTGTGGTATGGAGATAGTTGGACAACACATGGGGGTCACAGCACCCCACTCCAACTCTACATTTATAAACACAAAACTGTCTTATACAAGGACAAGCCAGTGCTTTATCTAGCCCATTGCTGCTGACTAAGTCTTAGGCCTCAACTGTTTAACATCCCTGTCACAGGAGAACCTCTAAAATGGAGATGGCAGTGATTGAACCAGCATCATTTTTCATACAAAGCATTTCTCTACCATAGAACCATGGTCCCTTCTCTGCTTTCCTATTCTAATAGATCACTAACCCCCAGTTCAAGGTCTTTTCTTTGGTAAGGCTCAGTTGGTCCTGCTTTGTTCTCTAGCATTACAGGCCTTTGTCTGGTCTCTAATTCATGCCAGTTTTTCTCCCTGCTTTTCTCCCTGAATCTGCTTGGCTTGATTTTCTGGAATATATCTCAGATTGCCTTTCTTATCTGCTCTTTTGAGTTGATCCTCAGTCTACAGCTTTAGCCAGAAAAACACTGGAAGAGGGTTAGTCCAATTTGGTCAAGATTTGTTTCCACCATCTTGTTTTCTAAGAGAATCTCCCCTCATCCCCCATAACCTCATTACCTCCTAGATCTTCAGCATGAAACACATGTGCTCTGCCACTGACCTCTCCTTAGCTTGTTCATAGCCTTAATGTGATTAGATGGTGTTATTTACAGTTTAGGAATCCACTTCTTGGAGAAAAACTTTAACAAGTAGGTGCTTATATAAGCAGAAACTTTTTATCTGGAAGTTTAAAAAGTCTTTTCAGCAAACACACTCCTTGCCATAGCAAAAATAACCAAAGAAGACACTAAAATAATCAAAATAGCTGCAATTCTCATTGGACTTCTGATGCCCTCTTCATTGCAAACAGTTTAGCAAGATGTGTCTTGACTCAGTGCAGCCAGGTAGCATTGGTTGCATACCTTTGTTCCTTCTTACTATTTGCTGTCTCATCTCTATACTATCCCTAATATTCACCCACTCCTTGTGGACTCCATTCCTTTCCATCTCACCAGTTGCCAAAAGTTTATAAAGACACAGATTATCCTTATGTTGGGGTGTATGAAAACATTATTTGATTTGACAAGAATTTACCAACATCTATAAATGGTTTTATATTCAAGACAGAAAAAAGCTTAATTAAAAAGTAAAAGAATGTGGAAGAAAACAGAATGGGCAAAGCTGTTGATCCAGGCCCAGCATGTTGAGTCTTGGTTCTTAAAAGTCTGGTTTGAATTCCTGTGTATTGAACCATGTTTAGAACTCTTTTTTCCTAATAGGCTTCTTATCTTTAACAGCTATGTGGCAGGCAGGTATAACATAGCACCTACCATGACGGGAATAGCTATACCTCTTCAATGTCTCCAGTACAGAGGGGTAAGAATTTGGGTGAAAACTATTGATAAGAATTTTCCAAAATTTGCAGATTTCTTTATATTCTGAATGAAAAGAATTTGAGATTTAAAAAAAAAATCAGATGAGGAAGAAAACAAAACTGACATATTGAGCCATTTCTATTCTTAAACTTAAACTTAAACTTTTGTCTGTAATATAAAAGCATGTGCATTAATATGATATACCTAGTTCCCATCCACTACTCTCAATATGGGACAGGATGCCTTTGCAAAAATCAGATGACTCTGGAGCTTGCCCTACTTCTATCAAAGTAGAAAACTTACCTGAAATTCGAGGCATGGTGCCATAATCTGCATTAGTTTCTACAAACTGGGTACATTTACTCCTGGGAGTATGTTAAGGTTTTGAGAGACACTAAAATAACTATTTTATATTCTTGTCATTTAAAAAAAATCCTGTCTATCTCCCATATTCTTGTACAGTTTTACAATATTACCTTTTTAGCAATGACTACCAAAAAATTAACACTGAGCTAGCTATTCTTATCAGATTCTTCACTACAAAACCCATGATGCACTCTGACAGAGAGTTTGTTTATAAAATCATTCAGGACCTTTGAGTATTAATGAGAAAACTAAAGAATAAAAGCTGAAGTGGAAATACTGGAATTTCAATGTTTAGCAATGGGTGTGTCTGTGTGTATGTGTGTAAAACCCTGGCATAGAATCATGAAAACTAAATCCTTCCACAAGGCTTTACAAAGCTTTAATGTTATGCAGATTTGTAGTGCACTGTAGTGACAACATTTGACCTTCAGAAAAGGTAGTTATGCATCTATATGCAGATGAATCAATGGCAAGCTTAAACCTTCCAGTCATGAAGGTTCCAAGCCATTGGCAAGATTTCTCTGCACTCATATTGTTTTCAATTTGTTTCACCATTACAGGAAACAAAGTGTAAAAGTGGTACATAACATGCTGGCAAGTTACTGAAAAAGTTCTCTCACCAACAGCCACGCTAAGAATAATTTTGATCGCAGCAGTTTTGATTTTCTAAATAAATTAAGCGCAAATTAGATAAGATGTTCATATGGTGGGGACTTCACCTGTTTGGGAAGCCAAATCCCATTGAGACCTTTAACTAGCAGGATTGGCAAGGAAGCAGAGTATACTTTCCAAACATGAAAATATGAATGTTGAGCAATCATAGCATGTAGTTCATTATTGGCGCAGGGATATTTTGTTCTTTTTTTCTCGCAAAAGAGGATGTATAAGTAATAATATTGCAAATGTTGAAATATTGCAAATCACTACTTGTTAGCTACATAGATGATGAATCCTGTGTGCCACCAGTCTAAGAAATTTTGAAATGCAGTATCCATTTATATACAATTTTCTTCACTAAACTGAAACCAAAGAAATATTCCAATGTGCTTCACTCACCAAGAAGCACTTTTCTTTGATTCAGTAAGTTCAAAAAGTCCCTTCTTTTTAATTTTTTTGTCCCCTTTTCTTCCCAAGAAGCTCACAGGATGTTGAACATCCTGCTTGACAGAATTTTGATCCAATAGTAAAAGCCTCTTCCCTTTCATTTGTAAATTATAGTTGAAAACACCTTGCATGAAAACCAGGTGGGTAGAATGCTCACTAACAGAACCATATGCTCTCTTGATCCAATTTACATAGTATGTTCAGTTTGTTTTTTTATCAAATTGGAAAATAGCAGAAATGCATACATTTGAGTATCAATCTCATGTTTCTAAGAAATCAGAAATATTGCCAGCAATGTGCTGGTGGTGTTTTTCTATATGTAATATGTACAAAGCCCAACATCTGTAGCACAGTGATCACCTGGTATTCCAAATAAAAAGCCACATTTACATTTCAATCAATGTTGCATCTAATAGCCCATATTAGAACTTAATAGGTGTCCATGCTAATGGCAGAAAGTGAAGAGGAACTAAAGAGCCTCTTGATGTGGGTGAAGGAGGAGAGTGCAAAAGTTGGCTTGAAACTCAACACTAAGAAAACTAAGATCATGGCATCCGGTCCTATCACTTCCTGGCAAGTAGATGGGGAAGAAATGGAAGTGACAGATTTTATTTTCCTGGGCTCCAAGATCACCGCAGACGGAGACTGCAGCCAGGAAATTAAAGACACTTGCTCCTTGGAAAGCTATGGCAAATCTAGATAGCATACTAAAAAGCAGAGACATCACCCTGCCGACAAAAGTGCATATAGTCAAGGCTATGGTTTTCCCACTTGCAATGTATGGCTGTGAAAGTTGGACCATAAGGAAGGCTGAGCACCAACAAATTAAAGCCTTTGAATTGTGGTGCTGGAGGAGACTCCTGTGAGTCCCTGGACTGCCAGGCAATTAAACCAGTCAGTCCTAGAGGAGATCAACCCTGACTGCTCCTTACAAGGCCAGATACTGAAGATGAAACTCAAATACTTTGGCCACCTAATGAGAAGGAAGGACTCACTGGAGAAGAGCCTGATGCTGGGAACAATAGATGGCAAAAGAAGAAGGGGATGACCGAGGATGAGGTAGCTAGATGGAGTCACTGAAGCAGTTGGTGTGAGCTTAAGTGGACTCTGGGGTATGGTGGAAGACAGGAAGGCCTGGAGGTATGTTGTCCATGGGGTCGCGATGGGTCGGACACGACTTCGTGACTAACAACAACAACAACAACCACAAAAGAGCATTCCAGATTCAGTTTCTCCATATGAAAGTATTCTAACAAGAAAGGAAGCACATGAAGGTTGATTTCTGTGAAATCAAATCATTTGCCTATCAAATTAGGTAATGAATAATTTATCATCCTTTCCTAATACACCCAGTGAATTGAGTAGTTCTGTTTAGTCCATTGTAGTTTAACAGAGCAAGCTACTAGATCAGGGGTCTCAAACTCAACTTACCTGGGGGCCGCTGGAAGTAGAGTCTGGGTGAGGCTGGGCCGCATCAAGTATTCCACCACCGCGGTGGTGGTGGGCCGCTCATCCCGCGTCGCTCCTGGAGACCGGCCCGGGCGCCGCTGGTGCTTCGAAGGCCGCAGGGCCCCTGCCCCGCCCCCCGCCCGTCCCGGCAATTGGTCCGCGGGCCGCGAGTTTGAGAGCCCTGCACTAGATAGTTTGGCATACTACCATGACCCCAAAGCCTTGGTACTGTCAATGCATGTGGATAAGTGGGGCACATTATTCTAGCATGAATATTAGTTCCTGTTTTTCAGAAATAACCAGCTCAGCCTTTCTTCCTGACATCTTCATGGTAGGACTTTCTGCAGAGGCTATGTTCTTGGAGAGGTCAGATTGGAAAACCATTCAGCCATTATATAACTGAAAAAATAAGTTTGATTTTTTTTTAAATGAAAAGTTATACGTGATGGCTCATCAATATGCAAATATATCAAAGAAGTTGAAACCAAAATTAAAACAATAGGCTATCTTTTTGTAGATGAAGAACTAATGGTTTTTATTTTCTTTCTTTCTTTTTTTGCCAGAGAAGACCTTTATAAGGATTTTATTACATAGATAATTACATATTTAAATGTAATGGCACTGACAGAGCCATTACAGTCCATTGAGTAAATAATATGCATTTTAGAAACCATTTATAAATATGTATTTATTTGACAGACCAGAACGGGGTTTTTGAAGACATTCTCATTCACTGAGTAAATAATATAGGGATTGCTTTTTAAAAAAATAAATATGTATTTCTTCAGGAGATATTCCAAGCAATTTGGCAAATAATTTGCATTTTCTCTATCATTTAAAACTACATGGGTTATAAAAAGAAGAATCTGGCCTGAATATGTGTCTCTTGGAAAGATCAGAATGACTTCAAAATGTCAAATCTACCTTTCAGATTTCCTTGTTGCATTGCTTTTGTCAGTTCTGTTACAAACTTATTTGGAGTTGGATTTTTAAAAGTAGCTTTTGTACTATACACACATGCCCATGCATGCACATGCACAAATCTATTATATTAATAGTACAATTCATGAATCTTTACTTTGTTTCTATAGCATTTCTTTTGTAAATCATATTCAAAGCCCTTAAATATTCTTAGTAGCTAACAGTGGAGCCCTTTGCCTGCCCGTTCAAAATTAAGTCTACTGAATTCAATTGACCTTACTCTAAAGTACCTTTATGGGAGCAAGGAGTATAATACCAGGTAAGTGCAATCAGGTTTTACTTCCAGGTAGACAGATTTGTGATCAGACTGAGGTTTACCTTCATGACACACACCTCTCTAATTGAACCTCTGTGGGAACATATGCTACCTTTATCTCACAATTGTTAACGTCTGCACAACACCTTCTGGCACTTGAGGCGAAATCCACAAAAGTGCTTCACAGTAATTATGCAACTACCACCAATGCCCCATCACACACTCATTCAGCCTAGTAACCCTCAGCACATAACCTGATTCATTTGGATTCTGGATACTGCCTTGCGACAGATCACTAGACTCCTTCAGTATGTGATGGCTTACTCATTGTACAGCCATCAGGTTAGTGATCACTTCATGAACCATCATCAAAGCATTCGGACACTTTGCTGGTGAACTGTGGTACCATCGAATGTGCTTTGCTGGACATTAAAGCAGGGGTATCCAACCTTTTTGGACCCAAGGGCACATTTGAAAAACTGCTGGGAGCACTATCACCATAAAGGGGTCCACAGAAGATGTGCCATGGGGACTTGATTAGTGAAATGTTAACTAAAGGGATGTGGAGTAGGAAAGAAGTCCTGAGGACAGGGGCTGGGGGAGAGGAGACTTTTGAAGGCAAAGAGAGAGAAATAGCAAAATGAGGCTTGGAGGGAGAGGAAAACATGAAGGCAGTCTGGCAGAGAAAGAGCAAAGCTAGAGGCTACTAGTGGCAGGAAATAGTTGGATGAGTGATAGAAAGAAATGGAGAGAAAGAATTACCTTAACATTTTCCAAAGTTTCTATTAAAAAAATCTTTTTGAAGGGGGTAGGGAGTCAAGCCGTTCATGGGCATCCTTGAAGGTGCCCGTGTGCCCTGTGATGGGGCACCTTGCATGAAATGCATCTCTCGCTCCAAGAACTTCTGAACAGCGTACATGCTTGTGACCCATACCCCACAAAATATCAGTCAAACCAGGGTTTGCTAGTTACATTTGCTTGACACCGACTGAGACCAACATGTACTGTACTCTCCATGAAATTTGCATTGTTCTGTGCTTCATGTTACGTACAGTAGTGCTATGGAAACCAGATGCAAAGGAGAGCAGAGCACTTGTAGCTGTCATAGCTATGTGTTTGTCAACTCTGCATAATGTGATACGTGTTTCAAAATTCCCTCTGCCAGATAACTATTGAATGGACATGAGTGCTCTTCTCTTTTGCATCTAGTCAATTCTGCATCCCCCAGTCGGACTGGGAAAATTGCTGACTTGGACAGTATTATTAAGCAGCAAGGGGAATGTTAATGCTCATTTCTGTAGATACATAATTTAAACTCCACATTTCCTGACTGTAAAATACTTGAGAAATGAAGCTGGACTGAGCCTCCCAGACTAACATGTTCATCAGAACTTAGTTATTAACCAGCTTTCACACTCCCTAGATAATCTGATTCAGTTCTGAATTCAAAAAAACCCCCTATCAAAATACATTTATAAATGCATATTTTGAGAGAAAATGTGTTTTGATATATATAAGTGCCAATTTTCATGTAGATTTTAAAATCACAATTAATCCAGGGATACGATGAACAGACATGATTGAATACTTAAGAAAGGTACACGGATCAAAAATAGACTGATTTGCTGATCTTTGCTTGAAGGATATCAGATGCATCTTAGTGTTTTTAAAACTCTGGTCAGCATTTTGGAAATTGGTAAAGACGGAACCATGCAACAAGGGAAGTGACGGGCAGTTAGGCAGTCATTAGCCATATTTTACAGGTCACATCTACACAGCCTGTACATGTGGGTTTTCTTTATCTTCCATTCAGCACTGCCATGTCATCTCAACATACTATAAAATTGCATTTGAACCCCACTATATATATATATATATATATATATATATATATATATATATATTTTAAAGAGTTTGTCAGTTTGAGGAGCAAAGTTCGTTAAAAGGGCAGTTGTCCTCTCTGTAAACATAGACCCAGTTCATACAAAACCTGTTCTTGGGTTATTTGAGGGTTTCCCTCTCAGATAAGTCACACTACCTGGTTTCGATTGACATGCCATGCCATCCCTGAGCAGGTAATTGGGCAAATGATGCTCAATTAAGCCACAGTATAAATAGGACGATACTATGCTTACCCAAATTTCTCTTCATGCCAACTCCCAATTTTACTAATGCCCCTCCCCCCTTACCTCACAACTGATTTATTTAATGTTGCAGAAGTCCTTTAAAAAATAGTGAAAATTCTGTGGAACTGCTGTTAAGAAATGCACTTTCCAAAAAATGTGAGTGTATGGGATGGGTGGATGGACCAGACCAGATTCAAATTCAAATGAGGGGCACGGGGCTTTTAGTGTTTGATCAATATTTAAAGAAATATGGGACCCTACTTTGCAGAAGACTTGAAGGAAGTCTCCAGAACAGGAACTGATGTCTGACGATGGGCATGCGACTTCAGCAATTTGCAGAGAGAACACAACATACTGAATAAAAAGAAAATTCATAAATTTCAGTCTTGCATTCTCCAGCATGCTCCCCACCAGATATGTTGTGTTGCTGATTTCATCACACCCACTGTAACCAGTAGGTCTTGTAGTCCAACAAATCTGGAGAACACACCATTGGTGAAGGCTCTTGTGATCACTTTAGATTTGACTGTTAAATTCTCTGTTAAATTCTCTGGATAATTAAAGCAGATAGGAGTATTCATACATTTTGTTTAAAACTGATATGATCTCTTTTTTGCCTGTGATCTCAATAAGATTGCACTGGAGTTTTTAATTTAGCAGATTAAGAAGCACAATTAAAATATCATGAAAAAGATCATAATCTAAAACCTTCTTTCTCTGTTTGTCCCTAGCAAGTTGATAACACAGGCTGCTATGTGTAACAATTACCTCTGCTGCTGTAAATTTCCTCTAGTTTGTGGGCTGAAGTGTTAATAAATACCTTGCAGTATTCCAGGGGGAAAAGTTTGCCACCTAATTAATAAAACTTGGAAGAATACCCGAGATACTGAACCATATCTTTCTTATTAGTGTTGGCTTCTACAAAGAGAATCCCTGAATCTCAACACATTAGTAAATGTCATACTCCTGGGTTGCACAGAGACCTCGTGAAAAAATGCTGATTTGCGGAAGAAAGGGTGGGATGGGGATGAGCAAGAATCACTCCATAGTTTAGAAACAGTCCAGCTGGGGAAAATCTAGTGTAGAGAATAGAGTAAAACATAATATGCATTATATGAGCTCCAGATACTTGCAACATTATGTTAATTTTTCCACAAAATTCATATACCAGCAAAATTTTATGGATTGATTTTACCATTTAAAAATACAGCTAAAGCATTGATTAAAACATACAGATACACTCTGGCCTACCTAGACAGTTTTCCAGAAGAATTAATTACTATAATTGCTATATTGGTCCCCCCCCCCCCCCGCCACCCAGTTGTTTTGGACTGCAGCTTTTGGCATTCCTGGCCATTGAATATTCTGTCTGGGGTTGATGGGAGTTGAAATGCAAAACATCTGAGTACAGAAGTGTCACATGACAACTAAATATCCTCCAATTATGGAGCTATATTTGGAATCCAGCAGCACTGTAAATGCACAGAATTTCCTTTTCTGCTGCTACCCAGATCCAGCTTAGCTTACCTGTAAATTGTTGTATCAGTGTACTATTTCCTAAGATTTGGTGAATTACTGTCCTTATTTTGTAATTTTGGGGTACCTTAGGTGGCCCTTGAGATGCTATAATTTTTCTGTTTGAACCCAAGGCCTAGCTCTTATTGTTTTGAAGGATAGTGTAAGGATACAGATTGATGACAAACTTTGAAGCCTCGGGGAAGGGCTGGAGAGATATGATGATGGTTTTGAATATTTATAGATGAGGTATAGATCTAATAAATTCTATTTTGACTGAAACACCAGTCTCTGATTAGCTTTGTATTCTAGCTAGGCAGAAAACAGAAATTTGAAATGACAGGAAAGTACCATACTGAAGTTGAAGGAGGTAGTTGGTGGCTAGTTAGCAAGATAGAAAGCTTGGGCCTGGTGTGTTTTGTGATCAGCTGAATAGCTCATGCCTGCATATTAAATGGTATCGTAGCAAGGAGTTCCTTAGACCCTGAAATATAAGTAATTTGTTATGAAAATTAGAAACACCATTGGTAGGATTGCCTGGTGAACTGCATGGTACTCCACTGGTGATGTCCAGCAGTGGGATCAAGTAATTGCCCATACAAATGTATTCTTCTTTAGTATATTTTTGCTATTGGAAAACTATATTCCATATAGTACATGGCAGAATTATATGACTGTGTTAATATTAAAAATATATGAATTACATGTAAAGAAATAAAAGCATACACATTTTATATCCACATTTTGCTTGGATTAAATAATATAAAACTGATGCACTTTGCTTGCTGATACTTTAATCTTTAAAGAGATAACCTTTCTTTCAGTGTACTTAGTTAAGCTACTTCAGTGCTCAGCACAGCAAGCAACAAGTTAACTGCCCAAATATTTGCCGTGCGGAGACTTTTGTCCTCCCTTGTTAAACTGCACAGCTAAAGCCTCACCATTTTGAATACAAGTGTACAAATATTGACTGACTGAGCAGTTATCACAATGCCACACATTTGAAGGGGAAGGAGGGAAGAATGCAAGAACTGTGTATCTCTAAACTCTTTCTTTGACCAGAACACAATCCTCTGGGATAATTTCCAAGACTTGCACAGAAAAACATTCTAGGAGAATGTGTCACAATTATTACATATCTGAGGTTTCCTTATTTTACAGCCTTTGCGGCTCATAGCTCTCCAAGGTTAAGCTATGGTTTTCACATGTGACATTAAAAGAACATCTGACTTCCTCTCATGTGTGCATGTCTTTAACTTTCATTTCATTTTTTCATTTGACTTTGAGGCTTTGAATCTGCAGGAATTTAGTATGAAATTTGTTTGAGGGTCATGGAGAAAAGTAGGTCTACAGGCATATGCCAGTCTTTATGTACCTTTGGTATGCCCAGTGACCAGAAATGCTGAGAAAAAATATTTGCATAAGTGCACCTTTTTCATAGTCACAGAGACTGTAAGTTTAGATTACACTTCTTTCACCCAACCTTTGTGACCATCCAGAAATGTCTTATTACCTTTTGTTACTTCAAATGTATTACTATTTTTGTATGTGTACATTTCTGCTCCTTGGGAATTGGAGTTGCAGAGTGTGGGAAGGCAGTGTGTTGCCTACAGCCAATGTGGTTTGGTGGTTACATAGATGAACTGGGAGATCTGGGTTCTAGACCCACTCAGCCACGAAGCTCACTGGGTGACTTGACTAGTTATTCACTCTTAGCTTAATCCACCTCACTGGGTTGTTGTTGTGAGGAGAACATGGAGAGAACAGCTGCTTGGCTTCCTCATGAGATGAAAAACTGTTGATTGTCTGGTGTTTTCCAAGCTTTTGCCCATTTCCTCCACTCTAAAAGGCAACACTGCTTTGGTGGAGACTTAATTATTGGCAATAAGAGCTTCCAGCTAAAATATGTTGGCAATGTTTCCTGCCTCCTTTGCAACACTGGAATGTGGCCCTTGAGAGTATCTCCTAAATTGAATTCAGACCTCAGGCTGAAAGAGTTTCAACACCAATGTTCTAAATGTACAATCTGCACACTTGTTGATTTCAAATAAAATATCAGAAATGCCACACCTGAAAAGGTTGTAATACCAAAAATTATCATTTTCAGGAGGAATTAAGAAATCAGACTAATTCCACATCTTATAAGAAAGAAGGAAAGGTTGAATTCATGCTTCTGGAACGCTTTCCCAAGTGGCTCATCCTCTCCCCTCTGTCATCCCGAGGCAATGTGCCTGCATTTGTGCGTAGATTTATAGTTTATCTTTATCTGTAGCTTCATCGGTAGGTAGCTATTATAGCCGCCTTGCCTGGATATTGTTTGGGCCTGATAGATCTGTCTGTAGTTCATCAAAGGGAGGCTGAGTGGCTAAAAGCCATTGGGTCCAGCTGAGGATGAAATACGAGCCATCAGCCTTGGTAATGGCTGTAAAATTTCATAATTACACGGCCTTTATTACATTGCATAATGATCCTGAAGCAGTATGGAACAATTAATTAAGATTTTCAACCATGGCTGTTTCAGAAATTAAAAGGTGCTCGTGGCTGAAAAATGGGAGAAAGTGCCTAGTCTTAAAAGCTTTAGGGATGCTTAAGAAGTACTTCCAGTAGTACTTTAAAGAAAGAAGCACATATGAAGTGATATTAGTTAGGCAGCTAATATTAGGGTAAGTAACTTCTGTGTATTGCTCTGCATGTTAACTTCTAAACAGTTCAAAACTTGACAAAGCAGATGTCAGGAAGCATTTCTTTTTCTTTGGAAAAGGAGCCAGGAGGACTTTAATCCACTTGGTCACACTTATAGTTCAGTTACACGAACAAATGCATAATATATTCCACAACACTGAAGGATAATGTAGTTACTCAGTTTGCTGTACCGACCCCATGCTTTTCTCTCTTGCTCGATGGCTTGAGCTAGCTGTATGTAGGGGAGACTAGAGGCCTTTGCTTTCATTATGACTTTTGAACTGATAATCTTATCCATGTTAATTATTGCATGTGCTTTAGTGCTGGTCAAGGAATTCTATCACCCTTGCCGCTACTTGAAACCCATGTACACCGGTGCACAATGCAAAGGGAACAAAACTAGTGAGATATGTAAATTCTGAAGAACTGCTATAAGGTAATATTGAATAACTCTCAAAAGAGTTCAAAATATAACATGAAATACAACTGAAATATTAAACAAATGAGCAGTAAAAAACAGTTGCTGAATGTCTAAAAGAGAGTTGAATATAAAAATATTGACTCCAATGCTGTATTTAATGAAAAATCCCCCTTCTGTGAAGCTTCTCCCTTTGGTTTCAATAGAAACTGGGGAGGGGAATTTTTATTGGTCTCCAGGGAGTAAGAAAGGCTAAGCCCTTCCACATCTCCATGTATTACAATTCCAATGCTGAGTGGACTTTCTGTCTGCATCTGACAATAGCAATTAAATACGTGTAAAGTATAATTTCAGTTAGCAGGTCAAGCATCAGTGCAGCTTGGTCTCCTCCAGCTTTCCTGGTCTTTAGATGGCTCTCAGAAGTTGCACACTGCAGTGTGTTGGTTGTCATGGCAAGGTAAAAGAGGGCCAAACACTGTTTCCTGAGCACCCAGGCGGCAAGGTACTGAAGATACACAGATGGCAGATTGCAGAGTGGTCAGTGTGTATAATTACCCTCATCAGCATTGCTTGTTGTGATGTGCAAGGCTGGCAAGGATGGGTTGGGATGGTTAACAAACCACCCAGAACCCAGGGCCTGTTTTAGGGTTGCTAAACAACCCTAGGCTTCACTGGCTTAATAACCGCCCCAACTGTCCACCAACTAGGTTCACCCCACATGATAAGCCTCAGTGGGTCATAAGCAACGTTTGTTTCAGAGTGGTTAGTTTTGTTGCCTGAATCCAGCCAGTGTGGATAACAAACATCTTAGCAGGGTTTGTGCACTACTGCAACCACACAAACAAACATGATTCACAAAACTCTACGGCTTATCACATTGTGTGAACTTAGGTTCAGACATCACAACAAGCCACACTGGCAAGAATAATCAAATAAATCTATGCGGAGATCAGTATCGGGTGTGTTCACACATAACACTGAACATTGCCATGCACTAATTGTGCAGTGTGCTACCTTACCTTGTGCCCTGGGTTCACACATTTGCACACATTTGAAAGTACTCAGGAGTAATTTCTACACGGCTCCATCTTCCCTTCAATATCCCATCAGCTCCTGTGGCTCAGAATCAATCCTAGCATACACTGCTCCTGCCTCTCCCCCACTGGCCCACCTGCTGCCCTGCATGTGTTCTCATCCAGCTGCTGGGGAGGGTCAGATGCTCTGTAAGGCGACTGCCTATCCAGTGGAGCACTCCGCACTCAGTTCCTGCAGAGGAGCACTGCAGGACACTCCCCAGGGCTGCCCCCCTCTGTGCCAATATGCAAGCACACCTTCCCACACACCCACTCCTACTCCTTTGCTATGCATGTGTCCACTCTACACACCTCTGTGTGCAGGACTCACACATGCTGCTGGGGCCACCATGCAGCCAGGCACACACAGGACTCCTGCTTGGCAGGCAGTGCCAGGAACAGAGGGATTGCATCCTACTAAAATGACTTTCCCATGGGACTACATGCTGGCATCTGTAGGGAAAGCTTTCTGCCTACCTGCAAGGAATATATTTGCTCTTCAGCAGGCGGAAAGCAGGGCTTGTTGAACTCAGAAATGCCAGAGACAATATAGGAGTGGCGGAAAGGGCAGGCGAGAGTGTGGGAGACCTGGGCTTCTCTGGGTGATCACCCTGATGGCGATGCCCTTGCATAGCTCTTGTGTAAAGGTGCTGTCAGAAGAGTGCTGGATCCCCAAGCAGAACAAACATAAAGCAGTATCACAGCACGGATCCATCAAAGGGCAGTGACTGGGTTGGAGTGCCAGTCATGGCTGCCTCAGTGGTCCCTGCTGTTGGAGGTGCTGCTGCCAATATTCCAAAGCTGCAGCTGGGCAACAGGAAGGCAGCACATGGACAGAGGGGAAAAACAGCATGAGGCAGCCATCAGAGCATAGCTACAGCTGCCTCAGCAGTTGCTAGGTAGAACAGGATAGGCAAAAAAAAAAAAGGCTGGAACATCCAGAATCATGGACACCACAGAAACAATGTAAATGGATTAATGTATAACAACAGACAAAGCTGAAACATGGAGGCCTTGTAACAAACTGTTAATTCTCTGTGGGGATTAGGGTTAGTCAAACATGCCACACATCACCATGCTTGGTTAATTCATACATAACAACAGTCCATTCCTGCCATGGGTTGTTGTTATGTGTGGACACAGCCACTGTGTGAACCAGGTCACTGAAAGGGCATTTGCCAACCTCTTCTTGTGGCTAGACCTACGTCAAGGCTTTTGATTTTGTTTTTTATTTAATAAGTGACCTAACTGAGCCATAGGCTAAGAAAAACATGGAAATCCGAACTGACATACTTTTACAGTAAATTTCCAAATATTATCTACCCTATTTGACCTATCCCAGGGCTCGATACTTCATTTAAAATAAACGGAGTATGTGCGCATTTACACCCACCCACGTTATATTACGAAAGACTTATTTGGTGGCAATTTTAAAGTTACTAGGGTCATACATTGAACTTTAAAATTGGGATGGATTTCCTTGTCAAAATACTTTCTTGAGATTGAAATGGCCATGCTTCCAGAATGTATCGATCTTCTCTGAACTAATCTGCATTTCCATCAAAAGTTCAGAGTACTGTTCTCTCCTAATATTGCAGATTTGATATGGACCAGTCATATAATGCATTATGCTTTTCAAAATTCTGTGCTATACTTAGGGTTCTCTTGGGTGCCCTTTAATTATAAACTTTTGCCCCAAAATTTGGAACCAATTATATGCTTCATTCAAGGAAGATCTGGCTGCTTGAAGTCAGTTCTTTTGTTGAGTCATTTATTCCCTTAATAGGAATTTTCTGATCGGCTGTCATTCTTGTTCACACACTGGGTGTCACTGCCTCTAAAACACTTGTCATTCTTTAATGGAAACAAAATAGTCATTGCTGTCAGAGCTGCAATGTCATTCCACTACCCCTTGCTGCGTCGGCAATAGTGAAAATGACAGAGCAGCTCTCAGTAGGGGTAATTAAAATGTAAATATTGATATTTTATTATTTGAAATTACTTTCCAGTGCGGCATTTAATATCTCTCCATCTGTGCGGCTCTGTTTAGCGGTCACTTTAGTGCAGCTCTGGGATGCCAAGTGGCGGCTTGATCCCCGTTATGTCAAAATGCTTGTTGCTGCTTAATTTTGATATCTAATTAAGTGGAAAAGTACAGTCCACACTGTAATCCATGGCATCTTAACCAGCTGCTTGGGTATATTTAGAATTAATCTCCACTATGGAATCATCCTAATGTATGCAATTAAGAGTCTGCCGATGGCTAATTAGGTGTATTAGAATCAGGCAGCTTTTCTTTCTTTCTTTGAACTGTTACAGACTTCAGACACTGCCTCCTGAAGTAGTTTTAACAATACCAACATACCAAGGCAGCAGTGCCAAAAACTCAGTATTGAAACCAGAAATACAAATGCAGGGTGCAAGACTCACCTATTGCTAACAGTAGCTCATTTTTGCTTAATGAAACATTGTCATCCAGAAATCACTATATGAATCCAAAGAGACTTGGAAGACCTTCTTGCCTTTTTTCTGAGCCTTGTGAACACAAACAGGACATTTTTTAACTAGTATAGTGAGTTTTTGAGAGATGTTGCTCAATATATCGTGTTTCCCCAAAAATAAGACCGGGTCTTTTATTAATTTTTGCTCCAAAAGATGCACTAGGGTTTATTTTCAGGTGATGTCTTAATTTTTTACATAAAACAATCTACATTTATTCATGTACAGAAATCTACATTTATTCAAATATACTCATGTCATCTTCTTCTGGAACATCGTCATAACTCTCCAAACCCCGAATTGTGTTGCAATGGATGTACTAAATGCATCCGTCTGGCTGACGAACTTAACTGGGACTTATTTTTTAGGTAGGGCTTACATTACAAGCATCCCAAAAAATCATGCAAGGGCTTATTTTCTGGTTAGGTCTTATTTTTGGGGAAACAGGGTAGTTCATGTTTTTTAAAAAAGACTTACAAAATCTGTAGAAAGTAAAATAGTTAATACAGTTGAATTTATTTTCTTGGATTATTTTTTAAAAACACATCATGCCAATGGCTAAGGGAAAATTACTTCATTTTTGGTTGTTTTAACAGTATACATATGATGTTGCAGAACAAACATAGAAACAGGTTTTTAATGTCGCTTCTAGAGTTTAATCTATGTGACTAGTAAGGCACAAAACAGGACGTGGGTATCAACCTGATTTCTTCCTAATTGCTCAAGTTTATGAAGCTATTTAAGTTGTGGTTTCTGAAAGAGTAAGTTGCATTACCACAGATAAGGCAATTCACTTGTCCCCATTATCTAGGGAAATGCGTCCTGTTTGCTGCTACTGGCAACAGACATCCTTTTTTTTTAAACTTTTTTGTGGAAGCTGTCCAGACTTTCTGGAAATAATGGGACCAAAAGATTAATAAGGACAAGTGTAGCAAGGCCCAGCTTTATTTGTACTAAGGAGGCAGCAAACTAGCAACCAGACCGAGTGAAATCCAGCCACCAGCAAAACACTGCCTAGATGTAAAAATAAACCAAATCTTATGCTGTTATAATAATCTGTCTGTTTAAATCATAAGATGTTTAGTATATAATCCTGTATTTGTCTTTGAATTCTAGTGTTCAAAATTGGCATCATAAAGAGCTTGTAATCCAGCAGCATTGCTCCAGATCTCACCCACTAGTCTAACTACTGCTCTTCCTTTTTGAGAGATCTGCACATTACCATTTTGAGAGATCACACAGTAACAGAAGCATTCACTTTTCTTGCCCTTTCTCTATTTGGTAACCTTAGGGATAGGACTAGGAAGCAAGGGCAATGATTACTGTGCCTGGGATCGGAGTCTCCAACCTCTTCGGACCTATGGGCACTAAGGGAATTTGAGAAGCTGCAGTGGGCACCACCACAAAATGGCTCCCATGACAGATGTGGCTGATCACATAATGGCTGCTCTGGCAGCCTATTGCGTGTGGCAGAGAAAGACTAAATCTAGAATCTGGGAGTGAGAAAGAAGTTTAAACAGTTGCTTCTGATCCCGTCCCATCTTCTGCTGCTCAAACAGACACGCTTTCTGTCCAGTCCTAGCTTTTGACTTCACTGTCTTGCTGTCCCCTGCACTCCTGCCTCGCGACTGCTTTTCCTTTGCTGCTTCTCTCTGCTCCTAGTCTCTAGCCTTTCACTTTCTCTCCCTTCTACACCTTTCCCCTTGATTTCTCTTTCTGCCTGCCAAACAGGTAATCAGTGGCAGGCTGAGGAACAAAAAGGGAGCTTTTCACCCTTTTTCCTTTTTTATTATTTTTATTTTTATTAAGTTGGAGGTCTCTGGAAACCTCTGGACTAGCGGAAGTGGGTCCATTCCAAGTGTCTTGTTCAAGATGCTCTAATCCCTTCTGCTGTCACTAGTAGTTGTTTTGGGGAAAAAAAGTATTTAAAAAATTATTTTCTTGACCAACCTAGTAAAAATGTATTAGTTCCATTGCTAATGGGACTGTGTTGTGATTGGTTGTGTTAGGGTTTCAAAAATGCTTACTGTTTTTAACCATTAATTGAAAGCTATAATTCATATCTTCTAATCCTCTTTGCAAGGGCTACTTATGTTGCCAGAGGGTATTATAAAAATGTAGCATATAAAGGCACACCATCACACAGATACCCTTTTTATTCATGCTGAAATGCTAACTTGATGTTAAGCACATTCAAGTCCGTGATCAGACAATATGTTGGTCTGTGCTGTCAATTCATCTCCAACTTATGGAGAACCCATGAATGAAAGTCCTCAAAAAACTCCTGTCCATGACAGCTCCATTCAGCTCTGCCAAGTTCAAGGCTGTGACTTCCTTTATGGATTTGACCCATCTCACATTTGGTCTTCCCTTTTGTCTTTTGCTTTTGACTGCCTAGCATGATCATCTTCTCCACTGAGACTTGCCTTCTTTTGATGCGTCCAAAGTATGACAGCCTCAGTTTTGTCATTTTTGCATCTAGGGAAAACTCTGTATATATCAGACAATATATAAATTGGAGATTGCGCGCCCCAGCGTTTTCAGCAGTTAAAATCTACACATCTGTGCATTAGCAGTGGCACATTATCTACATAGACTAAACATGGTTTTGCTCACATGGGGAAGTTAAATAATTGTTTGGATTATCATTTTGAAACTGTCTGCAAGAACACATATATTGAAACAGACATACATTAATTGACGGTAAATATCACCAAGTAAAGGTTACCACCACAGAAGTAAGGAGAGCTTGTCTACAATTCTGTGGTAATTGCAACTCATTCTTATTGAAATAGTTTAATGTCAGAAAAATGGGCCATTCAGGTTTGGCTTGTTTCAGATCTGAAAGCCCAACTAGACATGTTCTAACTAAATTCTAGCATTCATTCATTCATTCATTCATTCATTCACTTTTTAAAAAAATTTATACCGTCTGACTACTGCTGTCTCAGGAGGGTCTTACAATAAAAACAAAATAAAAATGAAGTATAGCATCGAATAATAAAACCATGCATTAAAAAACCTAATCAACTTTTTAAATAATGGGTAAATCAAACGATTTTAGCCTGGCGCCAAAAAGAATACAAAGCTGGTGCCAAGCAAGCCTCTCTGGGGAGTGCATTCCATAACTGGGAGCTCATTTAACACAAACATTTTCCCAAAAGTAAAATGTGAGAAGGAGAGAGAAGGACTGGGACTGCAGCAGCTAGGGATGGTTTTAATATATAGTAGGATGGGGAGAAATTTCCACTGGGAGTGTGGCAAGTTCCCTTTCCCTGCCTGCCATAGTTCTAATCCTGTGCATGCACTCCCTTTTGCTCGCATAGACACATGCAACTTATACAGTGGTACCTTGGCTCACGAACTTAATCCATTCCACAACTCTGGTCACAACCCAAATTGGTTGTGAGCCAAGTCAAATTTCCCCATATGGTTCAGTGTAAACAAGGTTAATCCATTCTGTAACTATTTTTTTTTAATCACAGGGAAGACAGGCGGGATTGCGGGCGCGCTCGGGGAGGGAGACGGGCACGATCGCAGGCACAATCGGGGGGAGACAGGCATGATCGCAGGTGTGCTCATGCAGGGGAGAAGGGCGCGATTATGGATGCACTCGGGGGGGAGGGGAGATGGCCACGATCGCGACCTGAGGAAATTTTTTCCCCTAAATTTCTGTTCACGACCCGATTTAGTCGTGAATGAGACATTCGTGAGCTGAGGTACCACTGTATTCCTTTTAAAAATATGAGGCATATTTCATTGTGCTGTGTAATGTTCTGGATTACAATTCACATCAGCAGCGGTCACCATAGTCACTGCCCAGGAATGTTAGGAGTATAATCCAGATAATCTAAAGAGCACCAGGCTGAGGAAGGCTGCTATACTGTATTTTAGGTCATGTCTTGTTTCACACTCAAGATTTTGGGGCCTTGGGATAGTCTGGTGTAATGCTAGTAATGCTAGTACATAGAGTCCAGTCCTGTTGTATGTTTAACATTGTGTGTCTATTGCTGCATAGATGGGGTGCCTGGAATCTAGCTCCAAAATCACTGGGCTGCTTGCTTGAATAACTGCTATAGGTAAACAGGGGGAGGACAGTAATAGGAAGGCAGCTAGATATATTCAGACATTTAATGATTCAATATGCAGGAGTAAATTCATTGTTGGAGTCAAGTGCCTTCTCTTGGACATTTTAAAATATAAATTAGAGAAAGGGAGGAACATTAGAAGCCTTTCTTGTGGTTACATTTTAAAGCTCCAGTATGACCAGACTGTAGATATTTCTGTGCAAGAAGCGCATGCAGTGTGAAACACAAGCTTTGAAGGGATGGAAGAAAGGGGAGAGAATTGCTTCCCCACCCAGCCTAAATGGCCCCTCTAGAGATGTAACACAAATACAACACCTGAACTGCTTTTATTACAGTCTCTGGACCTAATAATAAAGGTCTGAGGTGGGGCTAACAGAGCTGCTGAAGATAAAAATAAAAGCCACTGAACAAGCTTTATTTTTAGGAAAGAAAGCTTTTGATTTAAGCAACTGTATCATTTTAAACTGCAAGTTGATTACCTCAGAGAAGGAGGCCTCTTTGCAAAGAAAAAAAAAATGTCAAGCTTACGTAAATTGGTCTTCTTTAGGATTGTTATGTAAGTCTTTGCAAAATGGAAGAGAGACCACTGAAATTTTTCTAACTGCCATTTAAATTACATTAACACCTTCTTGTACAGCCTGAGTGAAAGGTCATGCTAGACAAGCAGCATCTTCACTGTTTGTAAATGTCTAATTTGCTGCTCTTAAATTGCTGTGAACCTGACTTACTTAGTCCCGCTGAATGAATCCACTGTTGCAAATACTTCTGACAAGTGAATATTTGCTTAGTGAGAATCCATTGTTCTTAATGGATTGAGATGGACGTGCAGTGCGGATGCATTTTTATTGCCACGCCATCTATCTCCTCTTGTTTCAGGAGATGCAAGCAGCATAGTGAGAAAAGCCCCAGGTTTCTCCATCTGTTTTGTGGCACTTGCCATCTTATCAGGTTGGTTTGTGGGGAAAGTGCTTATGGTCAGTATTTTTCCCTACATCTGTTATAAACAAGTCATTTATATTTTATATGAATTTACATTAGAAAAGAGAGATGTGAGGAATATGAAGATACATTTAAATAAAAAAGGGGGAAATGGACCGCAACGCAACTGGATTCAAGAACTGTATGGAATGCATCTTGGCACAGCAGCTGGCATGAAGAGTTCAGCTTCACTCTCTTTTATCCTTCTTTGAAAGATAAAATAGAGAAGAGAGATATTTATTCAGCTTTAATATTATCTAACTGCCCTGATAGCCCAGCCTTTCCCCTCCTAGTGCCCTCCCAATGTATTGGACTACAGCTCTCAGAATCACCCAGCCACCTCTACCCTATTTACCTATTTTCTCCATTTACCATTCTGCTTTGCTTCTAGCTATCTTTTTGTGGCTGAGTTCCAGAAGAACAGAGACAGACCCGCTAAGGCACCAGGGTGAAGCAACCTCCTTAAGCTGGCATCATGAGGGAAGAATAGCAGAAATCAGTAGTTAGAATCAATTGTGGGTGGGTGGTGGACATTTCAGCTCTACTTCCAACTGCAAAATGCCTTGGCCAGGGGCTGTCTAAGAGGTTATATACCCAGTGAGATTGGGGAAGTGCTCGGTTATAAACACCAGTCTTCTTAGCCTTATCCAAACGTTCTCTAAGTATCTTTCCCAATCCAAGAATGAACACAGGGCCAGGCCAAATGAACATCCCCCCAATGGTGCACATGCCACATAGCCCCCCCCCCCCATAATGTCCACATAGCCCCTCTCCGTGATGTAGCACAAACAGTTACGGGGGGCCACCTCCTGGTGTCTGTGCTGCATATGCAGATAGAGGCTATGTGAAGTACACAGCCTTGCAGCAGAGTTACTGAGCATGGCCCCAAGTTGAGATAAGCATTGGTTTTACTGTTGTGTTGTTGTTTATTAGTTGTATTTATTGTGTTCTTTATAATTATGTTGTTGGTTGTTTATATTTTTAAATTTATTAACCTTTGGGCTATGGGGTGGTACAGAACTCCAGTCAATCAATCGATCAATGCAGATTGCCTGAATAGGAGTCCGCTGAATGCATGTATAAGGATGCATGTACAAGATTCTGCACGTAACTGAAAATGGGTTCTTCGAGACTCTGTGATCTAAACCATGTCTTCAAGGGGATCCTGACTTCAAGCACTGTCCAGGAGTGTATTTTACCAGAAAAGGCTGACAGGCCAGCTGTGGTCAAATCTGGAGGGAACAGACCTTGCTTCAGTTTACCATGCCCTACTGATGTCCAAACTGGACAATTGCCAAGAACATGGGGCCTGTCCTTGATACTTCAGTTAGAACAGGATATGCCTCCCCAGGTTTTGGTAGGGGCAAGGTAAGCAGATCATATAGTGTCTATTCTGCACTATCTGCCTATATTCTGCACTTCATCTGCATTGGTTACTAGTGTGCCTGTAAACTCAGCTTTGTTTTGTTTTGTTTTGTGTTGGTTTTATTTGTTTGTTACTTTTAAAGCCAGAAATGGTTTGTGTCCCAATGTCTGGAAGGATTCCTTCCCCCTATCAGCCTACTTGCATTTAATATAAGCAAGATAGCCCCTTCCCACTTTTCCCCCTATGAGAACAGTTAACTGGACCAATACAGGAAAGAAGGCCTTTTGCACAGTGACCTTACACCGGAATGTCTTGCCATTGCGGTTCCATGAGGCCCCTTATTATAGGTCATTAAGAAGGCTATGAAAACCTACTAGTTAACTCGGGTCTTCCCCAGATTATGTTTCAGTGAACTGTTCTGCATACTGGTTGTGATTATGCTATAGAAGTTTCATACCGTTTTATTGCTGGTGTCTGTTGCTTTATGAATGTTTGCTGTCTAAATATTGTAACTGTTTTTAATTGCATGAAATTTGATGATAAAAGCCAAGTTCAGGAGAGCTTCTGCCCTGAAAGTTGGCCTAGAAGTATTTTTAATAAATAAACCATAAATTCAGTATTGCTCAATTCTGGTACAGTGGATTAGAAGTCCAGGACTGCTTCCAGATACTGGAGAACTGGATGGGGCCTCCCAGAAGTTGTATTTGACCTGTGAGCCTTGTGTTCTTCATCTTTGCCCTAATGCTGAACCCACCTGAACACACAGGCCACATGCTTTGGAATCTTCTGGTAATTATTGTAATATGTTGTATATGGGACTACCTTTAAAGACAATTTGAAAAATGCAACTGATCCAGCATGCTGTCAGAGTACAAACAAGGGCCAGGCAATACGATTTCACTTCTTCATTAGTTACCATTGTGTTTCTGAGCTGAATTCAAAGTGCTGGCTGTATCCTTTAAGTTTAGCACATGGTTTAGGACTCAAATATCTTTTGGATAGCTTCATCCTATAACGACCTGATCATTGACTGAAATGACTATTTGGGGCTTTTTCTGAGGTGTTATGGGAGAGTGTCTTCACTGGTTGCTCCCTCTTTTAGAATACATTTACCAGATAAGCCATTGTCATTGACATTGATAAGCCATTTGGCCACACAAGGCCAAAATGAAGCAAAGCAAAACAAAACACCAACACCCCCCTCCACTTTTTCAGATTTTAAAAGTAGGTAAGTATTGAACTTTTGGGCAGGTCCAAGGTTCTGTGTTTTGCTGCTGGAGTCTCATAGCTTTTATTTTGTGCAGATTTTTTGGAAATTAGTTTGAATTTTATATTCTTTAGTTATAGGCAATTTTAACCACTTGAGGCAAAGATGCAGAATAGAAATGGTGTAAATAAACAAATTAAACTGACAGCTTATCCCACCTCCTTAGTAGCTAGCTTCTGCAGGTCACAGTGTGACGGTTTGCTTATTGTATAGTCCAAAACACAGGTGATAAAATTGTGGCCAACAGATGTTCTCAGTACTCAGCTCCCATCAGTGGACCATGGGCCAGATGTTTGCTCTAGATCATTCTGCAGTCAAGTACAGCTTGCCACTTCATGATTGTATTGTTTTCAGAGAGAGAGTGGATGCAGAGAGATGAGATAGTGACCAGAACTAATCTGAATCTGTAATCCAGCCAAATCTCTTTGATTTCATGCAGGTCATATTTTTGTTCTGTGCTTTCATGTCATATGTGGCCCTAACAGAGTCCTGACTGCAGGCCTATTGAGACCATGCTTAGTTTGGAGGCCAGATTGCTTCATCACTTGGTTATGCTGAGCTCTGGTGTACATGCTCCTCTAGGCAAGGCTGGTCCTTCCAATAGGCAGAGTGACTTGGCCGTTTCATTCAACGTATACTTGGAGCCAGGAAACAGTCTTGAGGTGTTGGAGAATAAACCCATATGTGCCTGCCCTATACCCCTAAGCTTGCCTGCTGACTCATGAGTAGTGAAGGATCTACGTGTAATCTTATCATTCAGCTGAGGCAGCAAAATATATATTTGGCCAGCCCTAACCTGAAAGACAGGAGACATGAAAAAGCTATGGATACTGGGTTTATGTACAACACCCAAGGAATGGATGCTTGGTTCACCTATAACATTGAGTGTTCCATAAAAAGATGATCATGCTGCTTAAGATGTTTTCCCAAATGAACACCTCCGAAAGTCCAGCTGTGGACATAAACCAAGAATGATTTAGCTCTTGAACCTTTAATAGTTGCATAGAAGATAAGGGTTTATTAGGTGTAATTTTTCAGATGCCTGTACAATAAATAAGAAGCAAAAGACATTTGTTACCTCAGGTGAAGAACAGCACCCTTTCCCATTCCATGTACAAGACCTGACTTGACTAGCAATTGAATCTTTTTTCAGCACTGGTGATAGGACCATAACTGCTACTACGCATAAGGCAGCTGGTTAGTTTATGAGATGCAGAGCAGGTCACATGACACCATCCTTCAACTCTACCTGCTTTTCTTTGTGCAGTACAAAACCCTTTCCAGCATCTGCTGAATGCTTTACTCTGTCTAAAGGTGGAGCCAGCCCTGATAAACTGTGCCTGCCAAGGTTCCTTTCAGCTACAGGATTCATCAACTAAAGAAATGTTAACTGTAAAATAATGGATATGTTACTTTACTAATATCATTCTTAAATACTGACTCTGATTTACAAATTGAACTACAGACATAATTTTAGAAATCTGTTGATAGCACCAATGTTGTATGCTTGGTTGAATTCATGAAAGCTAATTTCACACATGCATATACATCATCACTTGATTACTGTGCATCTGATGACTGGCAGGTAAATATGAGACTTTGCATCATTTGAAAGCATTGTGTTTGAGATTATATGAAATTTCTATGGTGGTTCCTCCCTTTACACATGCAAATCATCATCTGAAACTTCAGTAATTAATAGAAGAACATGCACATATCAGCCATATATCATGGTCCAAGAACTGCAATACACCACCAATTTCTCCATATGTAGGAGTTTTCCCTTTCTGTTCTATGCTTTGAGGAATACTTGGTGCTCACAATGCAATATAAACTTGTACACACATGAACCTTGGCTCAGTCATCAAATTGAAAGGAGACCTCTTCCAAGAGGTTCAAAGAAGCCTCAAGGTTGGAAAGGCAGCAATGAAGGAAGCAGAAGTGATAATGTGTGGATATTCCTCTTGGAGGCCAAGACCACGAGCATTCACACCATTGTATTCCCAATCACTGTAGATGGGTATGTTCTTTCAAGGCTGAAAGAACATTGATGCATTTGGAGGAGAACTTTGTGAATACCCTGGATTGACAGAAAGATAAACAAGTGTGTTCTGGATCAAAATCAGGCCAGAACTTTCCCTAAAAGCAAAAAATGACACAACTGAGGTTGTTATAATTTGGACACATCTTGAGAAGGAAAGTCTCACTGGAGGAGACAGTCATTCTAGGGCAAGCAGAGGGCAGAAGAAGAAAAGAAAGACCAAAGTAGAGATGGATTGCCTCCATTAAGGAAGCCACAGGCTTGAATTTTAAACAGCTAAGGATGCTATGGTTAAGATATCTTGAAGCGCTTTAATTCATAAGGTGCCATAAGTATGAACATGTGTTCAAGAAGGAACTGGGGTAGAAGAAGTAGTATAAAGCTACAGCTGGCATCCCTTCCTAGAGCCTGACAACATAACATTTTGCTAGCTACCTTGTAGCCATATGACAAAATGGCATACCAAGAGCACTGTGGATAAGTGGCAGATGTGCCTGCAGATTCTATGAAGTCCTCCAAAACAAACAGTGTATATTTGGATACATGAATGATTTAGGTGCTTATAATGGGGATGTGTGTTATGTACAAGTGGTTTAAATCGCCTGTTGTGGAATATTTCCACATACACATGTAGAGTGCAGTTGAGAAATGAATTTCACAGGAAAGAATGTTGCAGAGGTTTTAGTTGGCAGCAAAATGCCCAGGGCTTTGTTGCCCATTTATTTCTCACTTTCTCCAAGTGTTAGTTTTGTGGACATGTGAAAAGGGATGGCACGGGGGGGGGGGGGGGGGAATCAAGCAACTGTTAAGTTGCCCAATCAGCTTCCTCTCCATGCATAGTTAGTGATATCAGTTGAGTCATTAGGATATAATTACGATTGGAGTGTAAGGTGCAGTTTGTTGAAAAGCCTCTATTTATAGTGAATGAGACATTGCACTGTACATAGGAAGAAAAAATTGGTGGGTGGAGGAGTCGCAGAGAGAGAAGAGAAGTTGCTAGCAAATCAGGGCCATTGTTTATGGCTATTTATGAGAAACTATGTAGATTAACAAAGCCTCACACTCAGCGACGCAAAAATGGTACAGAAGAGATGCCTGGCAGGGGTTAAGTTCTTATGCCTGCACTGCAGCCTATTTCTGTCAACCCTGGACTTGGGAAACAAACATTTATGCTTTGTGAAATGAAAGTGTATTTTTGAAGACTAGCCGTCAGATATTTTTTGCCCTTCACACTTTCAAATGCTTAGCCTTTTTTGTAAGTTGACTGCAAAGTGCATCAGTTTCCCAGGCCAAGAGAAAGAAAGAAAGAAAGAAAGAAAGAAAGAAAGAAAGAAAGAAAGAGGGGGCAGGGGGAGTCTCTTGACAAGTGCCCATGGCATCATTGTCAAGTACATGAGCTTCAAGTAGAAGATGGCAGAAGGGTTGGCACAGAACATGCTTCCTTCAAGCCTATTACCTCCAGGGTACCTGACTCTTGAGAAGCTTTTCAATCCTTCCAAATGACGTTATTCCAAACTGTCATCTGGTTTATTTGGAGCACACTGTCTCGCAGATAAACATGCTATTTAACTGCAGGTCAAGGTACAGAGTCATTCTGCTAGCAAAATGCCTGGGATACATTAAATGGCATTGACATGCAGTGGGAGACAAAGAGAGATCAAAGTTGTCACCAGCATACATAGAATTGGTCTGCACTGGTTGCGGGGTGGGGGCTGATGCACTGCAGTATATTGAAGCATATTTTTAAAAGCGATGATATTGTTGAACATTTAAAACTATGGTCTGTCAAATGCTGGGGATTAAGGTGCTGTTTAAGATAGAACATGAAGTTCAGGAGCGTAATGGCAAATCAGCATCTTCTACATCTTGGGGAACAGCTCAGGGGCAAGGAGCTGGAAAATGTTAACTAGTCGAGATAGCAGGAAATCTGTTTATAGGCAGTTTGGTGATTTCATTTCATACAGAGAAAAAATCACTTGTCACAAATTCAAAGATAAGGATGTTCTTTTTAATGCTGGTATGACGAATTATGCAGTGGTTTATTATAGTGGTTAGTATTTTTCAAGAAAGCTTAGCATTTTGGAATGATCACTTACATTTGATAATTCCTAGTCATATGCATAGACATTCTTTGTGGATATTTGAACTCTTGAAATTCTTTAGCCAGCCCAGTTTTATGATTTTGGAAGTTAATAATCAAGTATGAATATAGCCCTGGTTTATTTATATTCACACACATTATAAACTTGCTAAATTAGTACTTCTGTCCTCACTACCTTCACTAAAGACTTCATGATGCATTTCCAGGAACAAAGGGAAGCACAATTGTGTTAAAGGACTCAGAGAACTTGACCAAATTCGGGCGTAAAACTACTGAATTCAGCCTTCTACAGTGTATTAGTGTGTCCTGCAAATGCATTTTTCCGTTAAGGAAAATAAGTTCTTAAAGTCCATTTATATTTTGCCTAAGTAACTTCATAATCAGAACAAAGTGCCTGCCCTCCCCGCAAAATGAAGCCCTCCTGTCTAAAACTATAGAATCACATTTTTGTTACAAAGAATGTGCTATAGAACTGAGAAATAATTTGCACTTTTGTAAAATCTGACCAAACATCATCCCTTACAAATGCATTTCAGGACTTCCCCCTGCTTTTGGAGATATCCTTTAATTGTCTGCTACTCTGATTATGTTAGAAAAGCATACTGTAATTGATATATATTTTAAACAGAAAACTGCACACAGAAGTTAGTTCATAAATAAAAAGCAGGACCTTAGGTGCTTCCCAAAGCAGGGGGCAGATGGGGGGAGCATAGAAAGAAAAATGATTGAAATTAAAACTTCTTTTGTGATCAAAAGGGATTTTATTGCCTTTTGCTTAATTAAATGCCTCAGAAGTGTGTGAAACATTGTTATAGCTAAAAAAATTGTTACTTTGTAAATCGTAGGGACAAAAGGCTCTACTGCAACTTTAAAGTTTCCGTGCACGTAAATGTCAATAGAGTGCCTTCTCCATCATCAGCACTAAATTCACATTGATGCCTCTTTTCTTCTCTGTATTGATCCTTCCATGAGAACGTAGATTTGTATCTGTTAATTAATGCGTCCTGAAACAGCGTTTGTATTAATCAGGCAGATAAGAAAAATTGGATGCCTGCACCCTCATGACAACCGTAAAAGTGCTGGCCCTGATAAAAATCATGGATGGACCTCAATAAAAAAGTTCCTCCTTCCACTCAATAAACTAATCATCCTGCTTTTAATTATTCGGCAGAAAGATGTGTGGAGATTGGAGAATGTGTAAATCTATTTACTAACAGCGGTGTCTGGGAGGGAGGGAGGGAGGGAGGGGCTGTCACAGGACAGTGCTGCAGGCTATGCTCTCTGTCCATCTGCTGCAGTAGAAAAACTGGTTCTTGAGAGAGAGGAGAAGGACAGAGATGCTGGAGCTAATTGAAAATATGCATTCCTCTTTTGACCCTTTCAAATTATTACTTCTGTTTCGTTTCTTTCCATTTCCGATAAGAAGTATGGTGCTGTCCATTTTCATCCTTCAAAGGCCTTTTCTAGACCTGTGTGACGATGTTGATCTTGTTTCAATGGCACTGCAAATGTCCTTTTATCATAAGGCACAAAGTGGCAATACAGAGACAGTGTCCACTTAAGCATTTCACTTCTAATATATGCTTCCCGACTTTGAATGATTTCCCCCTCTCTGTTTGTTTATTTTTATTTTACTATGCTTGTTTCAGAATGATGCAGTGGTCTGAATCTAAATTGATGCCTGTGGGTATTTCCTTTGCCCCTTTTGTTTCCCATCATAACGTATAGACACCGCTTCTATTGTAAGGAAGGATATTTAAATGAGGAGGGCAATGTGTTTAAAGATAAATGAGCAACCAAAACAGACTGTTCTTTCTGCAGGATCCTTGTCAAAGCCACATGTAAGCAGCTCCATAAACAACCAACTGAAAGCTTTAGACATGTCTTAAGACCCCCTTAAGAAAAGCTTGACTAATCCCCTTTGATGATTTTATTAAGTACTTGGTAGTTGCTGGTGCCAACTGGCAAACTGCTACATTTCACCAACAGGCCAGGAAATCGCTTCTTCACTGGCACCTTATGTGATTCATAGGATATTAGCAGTTGGAGATAATAAATAAAAAGCTACTGTAAACAGAAGCCTGAAAAGGTATGACAGGAAAGATGTTTGCCCTTAGTGATCCTATTAGGAAGAAAAAGGGAGGGGGAGCTAGAGTAAAACAAAAGCCCAACTTAAATTCATTAAGAAGCATTATTAAATTTTCACTCTCTCTCAAAAATGATGGTGTGATTACTATTCACTTGGCACTTTAATGTGCCATCCTATTATTTCAGCAGTGTGGTAGAGGCAAAAGCTATTACAGAAGTAAATTAGCATCTTTTCTGAAGAGGGTAGGTCTTTCTGAGGTTGAAGTTCAGAAAGCACTTTTGTTGTTGCTGTTATCTGCTTAATTCTATTAAGGTATCAACCCCCCCCCCAACATATTTTTTTCTTTTTTGTTACACACATACACACACACTCACCTCAAAGTGGAACTCTCACATCATCACACTTCAATCCCATATGTCTACTTATAAGTAACTGAGCTCAGTAGGGTTTACTCTCAGATAAATGTGTTTAGGATTTCTGTGTTCTCAGAAAGCCATTTGACCCAAATAATTTTAATATTATTTATCAAATCAGAGCCTCAGAGTAATCAATGTTTAGAATATATTTGAAAAGACCTATTTCTGAATACTGAAAAGGTATAATGCTGAAGATTCAGGTTGCAACAAAAGGCCCTCAGAAATTTAAAATGACCCCAAGATTAAAGGCACACTGATTCAAGTTTACTTGATGAGACTTTTATTATAATTATTTTTGTTGATTGATCTTGGAGATCAGGCAGGATGGAATCCATAGATACAGAATTATAACTTACGTAATAATAACAAGCACAAAAGTATCGGTATAATGCAGAATTACAATGGCCTAAGACCATTTTAATTATGTTTCTGTGTACTTTCCTTCCTGGTTTAGGATTTTCCACTTTATCGCTTGCCGACCAGATGAGCCTTCTGCAGAGTGCTTGGATGGAGATTTTGATTCTGGGCGTTGTATACCGATCACTTTCCTTTGAGGATGAGCTTGTCTATGCTGAAGACTATATCATGGATGAAGATCAGTCTAAATTAGCAGGCCTTCTTGACCTCAATAATGCAATCCTACAACTGGTCAAAAAATACAAGAGCATGAAGCTGGAGAAAGAAGAGTTTGTCACCCTCAAAGCTATCGCACTTGCTAATTCAGGTTGGCAGATTGGCATGAGAGCTCATGTCATTCCCCCACTCCTCTAATACCTTCTGCATGACAATTTCTAAACATGACAGCAGGAATAAGTATTTCTTAATCGTACTGCTACAGGATGATGCCGAATGGCTAGAAACAAGTTCAAATTAAGGGAGGATCTGTGATTATAAGGATTTGTTACACAGGGTTTCTAATTTTGTTAAAAGATGCCAGAAAATTTGGAAGCTATTAAAAGCGAAGATCCTTTTCAATAAACATAAATGTTGTTCTGCTTAAATCCATTTCATAATCCAGATAAGTCTAATCAGTTCACTAAAACCCAATAGAATGGATAGGCCCATGACTAAATGTAATATATGATCTTCTTCAATCCAGCTACTAAACACAGTGAACTCAATAAGTAAGGTGAACTCAGGTTTTATCAGAGAAGAGAGCAAATCACTGTTTAATCTTACAGGAACTCTTCTTTGCCATACAAATTTGATTTTTATGGTAGCTGTTTAACTGACAGATCTATCTTGTTCAGAAGGGGTTAAGAAATCAAGGCAGGCCTCTTCTCTGCATTTGAACTTAAAAGTGCTGAAGCAGTGAGCCAGTGTCTGATAAGTAAAAAAAATCGTTTGTTCTTTGTTGTTTTTGCTTTTGTGCCTCCCTAATGCTTTATTGTGGTCTTAAGTCCCTTTTAGCATTTGCATAAAGTTCATGATAGATCCCTCTTTAATGACGTGCCGATCATTAGATACCTGTGTGTCAATAACATGCTCTGATGCTATGTACCATTGACAGTCACACCGTGCCCCTCCATCTGCTTTTGTTTTGACCCTATCTTTGAACTTTATCTTGGTTGCTGGCCAGTAGTTTTCCCTTTAATTACAAGAAGGAAACTGTCAATAAAATCTGTTAAATGGGATGCAATGAGTGGCTTGAATGGGCGGACGGCTATTTGTTCAAATTCTGCAGCATTCAAGGTATTGACAGTTTGTTTTCTGGGGCCATATGTGACGATCAATCTCAGGCTGGGCTCAGCCGCGCTGAAAAATGAAAAACCAGATTGCTTTTGCTTACTTGTGGATGACGACTTGTGATTTGGCGCGGTCCTAGTGAGATGAGACCTTCTGCCCAAATTGCCCCCCCGAGATCCAAGATGCATGACTGTTTTTAGAAATAATTTTTAATTGATTTTGTAATTAACAGTTCATCTACAGTATCGATGCATGAATCCTCAGATTGATAGGAGGAAAATTGTTTTCAACAATGAAGTTGTACTTTCCTATTTGTCTTCATAATGGGATCTAGCATTTTACATTTTTAATTGGGATTTACATTCCAGGACACCCCACATAAAATGCAAACCCAAAATATTATACTCAATGTTTTCTTCCATTGATAGAAGTATACACCAGTTTTGTTATAATACATATTCTAATTCTAGTTATTGTCTCAAATCCCATCATATTTACATGAGAAATAAGTTTACTTTCTCTAAGAACCATCATATGGTATCCATATTGTTGTTGCCATCTCTGATGACTCCTGATAAAAATTATGGGCACAGAAACCAGGTACAGCTTCTATGGAAATATTAATTTTGGGATATTTTCAAAGTCATCTAACCTCTGCATATTTGGAGGTGATTGAGACAGCATTTCTGTCTGACCTGCAGAGATTTAATATGACATTCATTGAAATTATCAGCTTAGCATAAACATCTGGCTTGATTCAATAATAATTAATGCTCTTTTATGCTCTAAATCGGTGAACTGATTTAACAGTAACCTCCCTCCCTCATTCCCTCCATTTTCCACCATGCATAAAGGAGCTGTGTACATTAATATGAATGGAATATTATTAGTTTTAAAACTCCAGTTCATAATGGTTTGAAATAAGACGAAAGAGGACTGAGAAAGAAGACCGATCTGTACAGCGAAAAAGCAGTTTAGGTCAGGAGAGGAAGGACATCCAGGTGTGTTCTAACGGGGTCTTCTTTCCTAATCCCCAGTTTTCACAGACATCTCCAGCTTTGATGGGTGATGAAAATTGGGTAGTATGAAAAGCTACTGTAGCTCACACCAGCCTGAACAGCCTCTGTAGGGTTCCCACTGAAATGCAATGGTCATGAAACTAAAAAGATGTATTTGGGCTCTTTCTCAGTCTCTTCCAACTCTTCAGGAATGTAGCCTGCATTGAGAATACAACCTAGCTAAACAATGGATTCAGGTAGTGGTAGAAACTCACATTTCTTTGTCTAATATGCAAATATGTCTTAAATATCATCTGATCTAATGCAGCTTTTCCCAACCTTTTTATTTTGGAGGAATCCTTGAAGTAATTTTCATGTCTCAGGGAGCTCCTGCGTAACAGTAGTAACAATGCTCTATTTATTTCAGTTTTGGTGCACTTGTTTCCAATTAATTTAAACATTAATCATCATTATGCTATTATTGAAATGATCAAATAACTCATGCATGTGTTTGTATTATAAACACACACACATGAATGTGAAAACACAATGTTTATTTTTACATTATCTTGCAGAACCTCCAGCAAACTTTCATGAGCCCCAGGGAGAACCCTGGTTAAGAAAGGCTGATCTAATGTAACCATTTCCAACTGCATATTATTTGTTGCATTCTATCCCACACTGCCTCCAGAGAGCTCTGGGTGGTATACAAGGACCCTGCCAGTACAAATTAGGCAGGCACCAACTGTTGGGGGATGTGCCACCTGCTGAAAACATTCTTGTTCCAGCAAGTGTTCCCAGGAATATACTGTTGTTTTCAGTAGAAAATAATAAAATAACATTATTTTATTATGGTTTTCCACTGTATAGTTTTGTACATCCCTTAGACATTTCTTTTAAATTAAGGTAATCATGATTATAATTATTGTAATATAATTATACAGGTTCTCATGGGAAAAATTAGGGTAAAGAGAGTAACTGACCAAAATGTTCTCCATTCTGGTTAGTGCAGTTAGTTCTACCCATAATTAAAGAAGAGTCATTAGCAAAACAATGACCTGATTGCATCCAACACCTTTGGTAACAGCCATAATCAATGGGTTTACTTAACCCAACATACTGGCTGTTTACTTCCACTCTTTATATAGGAACCCTGATTGGCTATTAAGAAATAAAACACAAAACAAAACCTGGCAGTGGGAGGGAGAAATCCAAATCTTCACCTATGTAATAAGAAACAGTTGACATCAATGAGTGCTTTCTTTACTCATGTAGAAGAAAATGCTTTTGATATTTTCCAGTGTGTGCATGTTCCGATTACTCCAGGCATACAAGCAAGTAAACTGTTTGCAGCAAAATAAAAGGTGTTCTTTCCTTCTCTTCATACTCTTACTAAGTGCTCCCATGTATTGATTGGGAAACGCCAAATGGAAGGATGTAGGTTCACAGGTTGGTTGGCTTATTTTTAATTATTTCATCAAGCACCAGTAGTTCATACTTTCAGGACAGAGGCTTTTAAAAAGGCTTTGCATTCCCAATCAGTTCAAGTGCCAGCAAATTTCAAATTCATTTTGCATACCCGATCTACTTTCTTTTGTTGATTGAAGCCTTTTAAAAAGCTGCTCACTGTACCACTAAAAAGAAGAATTGTAGAGTTCATATAAAGACAGTGTTTAGGAAAAGCTGACACATTTCAAGTGGATTAACCTGGCAGGCATAAAGTGGGGAAAAGATTAACCTAAAGATTCAGTACTTTCTGTTGGGGTGGCGGCCTGAAGACATGGTAGGACAGAGGGCATTGGTTATAAGACTGGTCAGTACTGAATAGGTATCCTGAAAGAACTGAAGTAAAAATGCATGGAATAGGCAGATGTGAAAGCAGTATATAACATCTGATAGCTGACTGTCTCTAGAACAAGATTGGTCAAAGTGAAGAGACTTGCCAGTCCGGGTGCTATAGGGAGAGGTGAGCCTCTATTGGCTTTTTATTTTACCAGCCACTGAGTTAGCAAGCTGACGAAATCCTTCTGACCAATTGCATTGGTAGCATCCAATGTAGCAGACCCTGGGGCAGCAGCTTCGTCTTCTGGTGAACTACCAAGGGATTCCCGTGCCTGGGTAGCCCAGTCCATGACTACCTTCCCCCTTTAGCTCTACTCGTATGGAAGATATTGACAGTAATGCCTTGCTGCTGTACAGCTTGGAGTCTTTTTATGCATTGGGTGGCAATACTCTTGCAAGTATGCATATCATCCAAAGATAGGACTTCTCTTGTGTCATGTAATAATTTTATAAGCTATAGATAAGAATACTGACACAGATCCTGGTATTTTAAAGACCATATTATTCAGAGACTATAGATAAACAAACACTTAGCATGCAAACACTTACAGGACAAAAGGAATGAGCAGGTCTTGCCAACCAATGAAGAACAGACAAAGCAGGGCAGCTTCACTTCTTGCAGTTCAGATATTCTGTGATATTGGTGCAGTCACTGAAAAGGCCCTGCCCATTTCATCATTGTCTGCTGTGTCTGGCACACTAGATAGGAGTGTGACACAGAGAAGGAAATGGGAAGATTAGTATGGTTAAGGAAAATCCCTCAGTAACCCTGCATCTGCATGATTTAGGGCCATAAATGTCATCACCAGGTCTTTGAGTGCAATGTATGCCTCATTTACAGATGTTGACAAGGGGTACAAGCAATGTCATCTTCTACTTGTGACACTCACCTGTTTTCATATTGCTTCTCTGTCTTTTTTCTTTAACAATAAAAATCCTTAGGGGGAAAAAGAATGGTCATATAATGCCTTTCATTTGGAAGCATCCTATTTCTCATACATATGACTCCTGCAACTCAGCAAGAGTAACACATTGTTTGGGATATATGAGAAATGCAGAACGTTTGACCAGAGTTTTTCCAGTATTTTATTATTTTATATATTCAAAGTATAGACTCAAAGACACAAATGCAATCTGAAACCAAATTTGAATTTCTGAGCTTGCAGTACAATTATCAGAAGAGAGCACAACAAAAAAGTATACACATAAAAAAATGTAGTTTTGACAAAAATGTACAAGCATACTTTAATCAGTGGAAGAAACTTGTGTTGGTTCAAATGCTCTGTGCTAAGGCTAATCACAAAAGCACATGAAACCTTCCCAAACGTTTGTTTGGTGCCATATTTATAGCCTTTCTGTTGCTAGGGTTTTTATTCACCTAGCCCTCTTATATAACATACATGTATGTCTCAGCTTTTAATCCATGCTTTTATTGTGGTTTAACTTTAGTAGTGTTTATTGTTTTGTATATTATTTTCAGGTATATGCTGGTACCTTCTTACCTGAGAGTAATTCCTTAAGCTCAATGAGATTTACTTTTAAGTGAGGCAGCTATATAATAAATAAAAGAAATCCATAAATTATAGAAGCAGATTTGTTCTGTTTTACTATCTGTTTCCATACTTTTGTTGCGCAGAGAGCTCTTTCAGCTCTGCATGCCATTTTTATGGAATACCACTTCAGGATAATATTTCTACATTTTATTTCTGTAGACCTTTTGTAGACTGTAGAAGCCATGGCCAAATCCATGTGAGGGCCTAATCCAGCTTTCTGAGATTCTTCAAATTATCCTTCCCTAGGTCCCTCCCCTTTTCCCTAAGTGCCAATCATTTAGTGATTTCCTGACTTTTGTGTGCTTTTTTCCCCATTCTAAAAGAGTGACATACCTCAAGGCTTAGATACTAGCGGTTAGAGCATTAAAATAGGCCGGAGGTTTATATATTTTGACACCATTCCATTTTGCCTTTGAACATGCTTGCTACTGGCCTCTGAGAGCTTTTCTGAAATCCAGTTTGCCCCTCATGCTGAAAGGAGTATAGCATTTGCCACAGCATTTAGTATGTTCTGTTCATTGGCATATTTGTTCCCCCTGCTCCCCCAATTACAAGGGTACATGCATTGTAAAAATACTCCCCATGTAGTTGTGTGTACTGTCTCTTGAAGGCTGCTTTTTTACAGTGTTACTCAGTCCACTACTTGCATAGAAAGAAGCCCTGTGGCATTCAGTGGTACTTACTCCAGGGTATAACTGAGTGTAAGATTTCAGCTTTAGTGTGCATGTGTTACATCAGTGATGCAGAGTGGGGGTCAGGGAAAGATAAATGAACTGCAAGTTGAGGTATTCTATTAATGTTTACAGTGCTCTGTAAAAATGTGGAAATAAAAATGGAGCAATGGAGTATTTCTAAAGCATCAATGCCAGGTAGCTGAGAATTCCAAAAATCTATAAAGATAAGTGGGTGAGGAAAATTTTGAAGGAATTCCCATTGTGGTAGATGACTCCAGATTCAAGGGGTTTTGTTTTGTTCTGTTTTGTTTTTAACTGATGACCTGCACTTACATAATTTCCTGCTGTAAAGTAATGCATGTTGGAGCAAAAAAAAAAATCCTGACTTCAAGTATAAACTGATGGGATCTGAGCTAGGAGTGACTGCCCAGGAAAGAGATTTTCCGGTGGTGGTGGACAGCTCAAAGAAAATGTCAACCCAGTGCACTGCTGTTGTGAAAATGACAAAGCCCATGTTAAGCATAATTAGGAAAGGGATAAAACTGCCAATATCATATTGACCTTACACAAATCTATGGTGTGACTGCACTTAGAATACTGTATACAGTTCTGGTCACTGCACCTAAGAAAGGATATTGTAGAGATGGGGAAAAAGTACAGAAAATGGAGCTGTAGTATCAAGTGGCGGGAGCAACTGTTTAGCTCAGAAGTAAGAGGAGACAGGATAGACGTGTACAGTATCATTCCTGGTGTGGAGAAAGTAGACAGGGAGACTTTTTCCCCCCCTTTCTCATAATACTAGAATCTGGAGTCATCCCATGAAGTGGATTGGTGAAAGATTCAGAGCAGATTAAAGGAAGTACTTTTTTACACAGTGCATAGTTAAATTACGGAATTTGATCTCACAAATTTGATGTAGTGATGGCTGCCTATTTGGATGGCTTTAAAAGGCGATTGGACAAATCACTGGACAAGAAGGCCATCAGTAGCTACTAGTCCTGATGGCCATTTGCTACCTCCAGATCAGAGGAAGTGTGCCTGTGTACTCCACTTTCTGGTGAATATGAGTGGAAGAATGCTCTTCCACACCTGCCCTATCTGTGAACCACCAGAAGTTTTGGCCTACAGCTCCTATGATCCGTCACAATTGGCTATGCTGGCTAGGACTGATTTTTTTTAGGCCAAAAAATCTGGAGGGTCACTAATAGACCATCTCTGTAGTCTTGTAATTGCTTTACAAATCTGTGGAACAGCAACAACCAGAACTGTGGTCAGTTCTGTTTGCCTCACTTAAAAAATGATATTGTAGACGTGAGAAAACGGCAGGGTGCACTGCAGATCCCTGATCATTTGGGGGGGGAGGGGGATCATAGGTTTCCTAACCAGCTCATATTTTGTCAGTTTCTTATCTTGATTTTTCCCACGTGAAGCTGCAGTCTTCCATGAGCTAACCTCAGCACATATTATTCCATACTGATGCTGAAAGTCACCATAGTCTTCTTAGGTTTCCACCAACCTGAATAGCTTGGTGTCAACATCAGACTTAGATACATTAATGCCTATCCCAAACTCCAGATCCAGATCAAAAATTAAATAGATTTGATCCCCTCATTGGGGGTCTTAAAATAGTTCCCTTTATTGGCAACAACACTCATTTTATTCCTACCCTCAACTTCTCCTTGTTCAATACATTTCTAATCCTTGAAATGTTCTGTCCTTATTTTGGTATATTTATTTTAGGTTTCTGTATGAAATTGTACTACTTTTAATATTAAATCATTACAGAGTATTCATCATATAACTACATGCTTCTTAGGGTGTGTGTTCACTGTAACTCAAAATTATTAAATGGGTGGAATACTCATAGGAATCCATTATGTGTAATAACAGACAAACTATTATCAGGATCAATAAAATGTGCTAAATGATCCAAACTTGTACATAATTAAGTACATTTTTCAGAGCAGGAATGGTAGCATTTTTCGTTCTTTTCAGTTTTCACATTTATTTCGTAAATAATAAACCCTATTTGTCATTAACCTTTTTGTTGCCAGAATTGCTTTCAGGAGATATTCTTCAAATATTGATTTATTCAAAATATGTCCAGAGTTGATTTCTATAAGAAATCAGACTAAAACAGTGGCACTTAAAAACAGCATCTTAGACATAACTACTTTAAGAACACCAATGGTCTTGCCTTTTATCTTTTTTAAGAAGAGTGGGTCCTGCTCCCTAGAGCAGCTTGTTATCCAAAAAAATCAAAACAAAAAACCAAGTTCAAGAGGCTTCCTCAAGAGAGTGAGCAAACATGACCTGTGGTAACCTGTGGAGAGAGAACTCTCCCTTGGCAACCTAGTTGTTCTCCATTGTGGGCCTGCCCCACAGCATCCTAGATGCATACGATATATGGATGTGTATATGGAGAAGCAGGGTCTGGTTTGTCATTTTCTCATGGATAAAAATGACACAAAGTTCCCCTCACCAAACTTGGCTTGTTTAATGCAACAAAATAAATGGGGAGGCACTGGGAAGGCTTACAGCTCAGTGGCAGAGCAGGTACTTTGCATGCAGAAGATCCTGAACTTCTAAGCAACACTAGAATGATTCCTTACTGAAGCCTTGAGACTCCCGGCCACTCAGATGGACAATATTGGGCTAAATGGTCTAACCCATTATAGGGCAACTGTGTTCCTGTAGTAAATGCTGTTCTGTGTACAAGGAAAGCTGATCTATAATTTTGCTTACCTTAGCCATGGCATTCTCATGCCTATTTTTCCCTTCAGGAAAACAAACAAAATTGGAGGTATGAATTTTAATCTGGAAATGGTGCAGGTAGAAAAAGTGACCTCTCAACTCCCAATCCTAACCAATCCTAATTCTTCCTTGTCTTACACCAGCTACTATTCCAATTTAAAACTATATGGTGCAAGAATCTGATTATAGGTTTGGACCCCTGCTGTACTCATTTTATAGGGAAAATCAGTCCTAGACAAATTCTAGAATTGATTAGTGAGCATGCCAAGTGGATCACTATTTCCTGAGTTCCTGCTTCAGCACTATAGGGCATAACAGTGGATTTGGGAATAATCCTAGGAAATGAAAGTGCATTTTGTTGTTCTTTCTGGAACACCATCTACGTGCCACTAGACGCAAATGGTGCATGTTGCCTTGGCAGTCATATGGGCCAGTGAGGGGCCACTGTGTGTTCCCTTGAAGCTGCCTTACATTAGCTCTGTTTAGCTCAGCTGCTTGTTGTCTCACAAGCATCTGATTGGCAGAAGTTCTTGGAGATCTTAGGTCTCCAAAGTGTTCCTCAGCTCTGCATCTGGAGAACCTTTAGACATCCTGAAAGCAACTCACACGTCTGGTATGGAGTGGCTAGTTTCCAAAATTAAAGTAGTACTATGTCAACTCCACTCTCTGAACTTACTGAAACTGTAAAGCAGATGCAGGACTTTAGAAAACCTTCTCTTTGCACATTCATGATCAGTGCTTTAGTGCACTCTAATGCTTTCAGCTTTCTGCATATTTGAGAAATACATTTTGAAAATGTTCATGCAAGGTTTGGTGCCTGTTTCTTTATGTAAACCAGGCACACTTATAGGAAGCAATTACATGTTCATAATTACATCAGAGACCCAAAAAGATTCCAGAAGGTCAATATGGTTATAAGTGGGTAATTATCTCACTTACTCATAGGAGAGTCCAGAAAATGCTGAGTAAATTCATGCAAATCCACCAACTATTATTTGCTCTTTCTTACCACAGTGCAAGTTACACTCCAGAGTGCTGGCACTGTAATCCTGCTTCCTGGCATGAAAACTGAAAACGGCTGTTGCTCCTTTTGTTTTGCAGATTCGATGCACATAGAAGATGTTGAAGCAGTTCAGAAACTCCAAGATGTCTTACATGAGGCACTGCAGGATTATGAGGCTGGGCAGCATATGGAAGATCCACGCCGGGCTGGCAAGATGCTCATGACTCTGCCACTGCTGAGGCAAACCTCCACTAAGGCTGTGCAACATTTCTACAACATCAAACTGGAAGGCAAAGTCCCCATGCACAAACTTTTTTTGGAAATGCTGGAAGCCAAGGTCTGACTAAAGTATCCTGGGCCTTCCAGTTCTGCACGCTGAAATTTTAATGAAAGGGAAAATAAACAGGAAAACTAGGACAAAGAAACTTTAGCAGTTAAATTAAGGAAACTAAAATGACTGCACTGATACTTAGCAGCAAGACTGAGAAGCAGCACCTCTTTTTATTCTGTGTCTTATCTGATACAGTTTTCCTTCTTCATTTCTCTCTTCTTTTACTGTTCTTATTTCTCTTTTCTTTGTGATTTTTCCCCCTTTGCTGCTGAATATTTTGAAAAGAGGTCTCTAATAGAAGAGAGATGGAAGCCAGGCCTGCCAAAGGATGGAAATCCGTAATATGGATGCCAGTGAACTTATTATGAACCACAATACCCCAATGACAAAGGAATCAAAAGAGAACCACCGTAACTAGCAGTACAGTACAACACGATGAACTGACTGAATGCAGTATTAGGTTTCACAAGAGCAGCCTCTAATTAGATGACTTCGATGACGACGCATTGGCTGCTTCTTATCATTGCATTTCCATCTAGATCAGTTACAGCCATTTGATTCCTTAATTGTTTTTTCAAGTCTTCCAGATATTTCTTAGGTTAGCTATGATGTAAATTTTTCAGGGAATAGTTTGAGCTTTATTCATTCATGCAATACTAAAGAAGAAAGATAAATAAATACTGCATTTTTTTGTGCTGGCTTGAACAATGACGAACATTTAATGAAGGACAAATGAATCCTGATGGAAGATTTTTTTAAGCAATTGTTTCTGTTCTTCTTACTAATGAAAATTTTTTTCTACCAGCTTTACCACTTTTCAGCCATTTGTTAACGTGGGAATTTATCTTACTCGAGCAATAGTTGAAGGGAAGGTGCATATTATCACGGATGCAATTTATGTTGTGTGCTAGTCTGGTCTAAGACATGCCGTTTCTTCACATGAGTTCCAGTTTATACCTAAGTGTTCACTGAAACAAAGGATTAGATTACACCTACAATATGTCTGAGTAGTCTAACATATTAAGATGCCATGTCAAATAGAAATCTAAAAAGGAGTTAGTAAGTGCTTCTCCGTGGCCAAGATACAATTGCTACATGATACCTTGTGTTAAGTAAAGATACAGCCTGCCATTTAAAAAATTGTGGACTATGTAATAAAGTCCCACCCACCCCAGTTACCAGTAAGGCAAATTCAAATATCAGAATAGTCAGCCTCTGACCAAATTCAAGAACTTAGCACTTGTACACATTATTTATTAATTTAGAAAAACTTTATTTGGAGTAGATTGCCATTTTTAAACAAACAGCCTTTTCAACTGGTGTTGTCACAGCATGAAAGTTGGTCAGTTTCAGGACTGTTAAGAGGTGTAATCTAATGTATAAACCAATTAGATGCCCCCAGAAAACTACAGTCGCTAAATAACCAATAAACAGTAACCTCCATCAAACGCTATACCAATGTACCAGTGTTAGTAGCTGCTCCCTGTACTATGTGAACAACCTTATTGTATGTACACAAATGTAATTAAAATTGTAATCCTAACAAACAAAAGAAATGTAGTTCAGCTTTTCAATGTTTCATGTTTGCTGTGCTTTTTGGAATTTTTTATGTTGCATTCAAAGACTGTTGTCTTGTTCTTCTTGTGGTGTTTGGATTCTTGTGGTGTGTGCTTATAGACACAGGGTAGAATTAGAGACAATATTGGATGTAAAATTCCTCAGGAGACTACAGTAGTATATTCTATTCCTTCTGGTAATAAGGTTCTTCCTAGTAATAATTAAGAAATTGAAAAGAAAAATCCAACCAAGTACTCATTATGAACAGATACACATTGAAATCATATTTTCAAAACAAGGGATAATTTCTGTAACAGTTTATTATAGAATACCTATGTATAGCTTAGAAATAAAACTTTGAATATTTCAAGATTATAGATACGTCTAATTTTTAAATGCTGTAAATATAGCTTTCATCCAATCATCTCAGATGTTGTTATTAACTTGCTCAGTGTTGTTGCAAAACCATTTTTTTAATGCAGACACGTTTCCAAAATTAATGCTAATTGTGTGCTTTAAGCGAAATACAGCAGGTTGATGTTACATCAACCTTGTGCTAGAATACTGTGTATCTCTCATTAGCTATATGGGATTCTCTCGTAGATTGTGTTTTTCTCAGTAGAGAAGTGACTGTCGTGTGATCCTAGATAAATCATCATTAGCAATTCATTCAGTTGGCCAATAACTTGAAATTAATAGTGTGATAGGAGTTTGGAAATTGGCATGTCCCTTTTGAAAAATGACAAAACCTTACAACTCCTGGGGGGAAATGGTGCTGATTCTATAAAATTATTTATATATGTAAGAGTGCAGAATAATTATTTTCCAGAAAATTTGTGCAGGGTTTAAGTTGCTAGTGTTAACTATACTATATATGTATATATAAATATCTAATATAAATATTGTTTTTGCTGTATCACATTGAAGAACTTGGGTTTCCAGGGTCAATAGCCAATCAACACACTCAGAAAAGAAAAATACAAAGATTTAAGAAAGATGGAATGTGTAAAAGGAACACAGTGCAATTTTTACTGTTGGATTTCAGTAATTTTCAGAGCTGCAATGAACAAATATCTCATGGCTGTACAAATGTTAACTGAAACATAGATACACTGCACAGGCATTAGAATAACATTCATCTTAAACCTTGCTGAAAGAAATTTTCACAACCACTTATTTAATGTGAAGTATTGGGGAAGATTTCAAAAGGTGTATGTTTTAGCATAACAATTTTCTTAGGGGAATAAAATCCATGCAGAACTTCTCCTGCACATGCCATTGACATAAAAGGTACAGTGTTAAGACCTCTGTATTTTTGTTTGGTTCCCCCATTCAGTCCAATGTGCAGAAGACTCTTCTCATGGATTGTACCCTGTGCAATTTTTTTCCTTCTCTTTTTTTTTTCCCTTTCTTCTTATTTAAAGCAATATGATTGTGTGACTCCTGGAAGTTACACATTTGTTTCAATCAAATCAGATTGTTGTATTTATTCCACTATTTTGCATTTAAATGCTAACATAAAAAGATATAAAAAATTAAAACTGCTATTTTTCTTATGGAAGAGAAAATGGGTGTTGGTAATTGTATTTTAATTATTTAAGCGTCTCTGTTTACCTGCCTAGGAAAACACTTTATGGCAGTCTTATTGTGCAAAGATCGCAAAAGAGAGGGAAAACTGAATTAAGCTGCTTATTATAATCCAGGAGTTGCATAATAACCAGTAGTAAAAACACAAATGAAAAAAAATCATGTCTATAGCTGTAGATGGGCTTCACATCTGTAAAGCAATCAACTGTATATTTTTGTGATGTGTATCATACTGTGTGCTCCAACCAATGTCCATTTGTGTAAATGTATTTATTTTATATTGTATATATTGTTAAATGCAAAAAGGAGATATGGTTCTGTAACTCCAATCAGTTCAGATGTGTAACTCAAATTATTATGCCTTTCAGGATGATGGTAGAGCAATATTAAACAAGCTTCCACTTTTAATTGCTTTTAATTTTTGCGTTGTGGATTTTGTTTTGTTTTGTTTTATTTTCTGTATCGAGGAATTAAATCACCAAGCACCATCTTTAGTAGAGGAATAAGGCTTTATACCCTTAAGCTAATGTTGCTGCATGGGTACATGCTATATAAAAACTTGTCAAAATGAATTTTGGTGTGTTATAGACATTTTACATACTCTTAAATATGCAGAGTGTCTCTTAACACATTAGAATTCATTCTGACAAGCACTTCTTTACTCTTAAAACATCTCCACATCAAATCATGTTACTGAAAATCATTGCCTCTCTGTCATAAAAGTAAAGTTCTCCACTCATATTCATACATTCTAAAACTGACTCTTTTCTTTCTTTATCAACTTAAATCTATTCCACCTACACAATATGAATGGGTTTTTGTTAATTTAGACGTTGTGTTTTTAAAGCAAACCAGCGTGATGTTCTAGTTTGCATGATTATTGTAGCGGACTTGCTGAAGCCGTGGTGCATGCTGGCACATGCCAGGCACAGTCTGAATAATCTCCTGCCCAAATGCAGTGTGTCATGCTGTCCAGACTGAGGCGGCATGGCTTGTTTGAGGGAGAAAAACCCTCCAATAAGTCACTGGGTGTTGATGGGGTTGGATAATAGGAAAGGCACATGCTTATGCAAATAGCCTGTAACGATTGTCCAAACCAGGTCCATCTCTCTGATTTGCAATAGGAATTATGAATTACAAGCCCAACGACTAGAGACGTAATAAGGTGGATTGGTGTTAATTTTGATTATTAGTAATTCTGTAGGACAATAGAAGAGCTTTGGTCCAGGCTTGAGTCACATGCGCTGCTGCTTCTTGCCATAGGCAAATTCTGTTCTCAGAAGACTCTTCCACAGCCATCACACAAAATTTAATTTTGCTTTTAGCCTATCCCAAATTCCATGATTGAGCTTGGTCCACATGCTTCTTCTCTTTAGCTGTAGCTCCTCTCCAGGGAATTAGATCACCACAGAAGTAAGGACTGGGGTTCAGCCCCCCGTCTTGCCCTCATCCCTTAGTAGGACCAACTACCTCCTGACAATGGTATGCTGTGCTTTAAATAAGGAAGTAGAACATGGATCAGAATTTTGGATCGTGCTATCATTAACATAAACCACTCATAAAAATGATCTATTCATTAGTAGCGGAACAAACCATATCCCCCAGTTTCAAGAAATCTGTTGCCTTCTGCAAAAGAGGCAATTATTTTTCTCCCTCTTTTGTACAGGGGTGGTGAATTTATTCAAACATTTAATGAGTGAGAGGTAATGCTTATGGCTCTCAGTAAAGTTGCTGAGAGTGTTGGTGTTATTTCTTTAAAGTACTTTTAAACATGAAAATAATCTTCCTTGGGCAATTTTCCATTGTGCCCAGCTCCCTGTGTCTTGGATATACCCAAGGAAGTACGTCTTCACAGAGCATCTAAAGGACAGGGAGTGTTTGTATCCTAGAATCTGAAAGGATCTCCTTTTAATACCAGAAAAAGAGTCTCACCTGGCTTCCTGATTAGGCAACTTTCCCAGCAGGAACTGGAGAAATGAAGCTTGCAAGTTCAGGATGCACCTGGTCCCCACTGGCACAACTGGCGCCGACAAAGCTGTGAGCAAGTTCCCCATGCTTGCAAAGGTTCCTTACTCCCCAGTCCATAGGGAAACAGCCACTGCAGGAGCCACCAAAAGGAGCAACCATCCAGCAGCAAACGCAACCTCTGCCTAGTTCTTATTTGCAGGAGCTGCTCCTGCACGCCAGAGACTCTGGTTCAAAGGCCTCCCCACAGTTAGAAGGAGCAGCAGCAGCCACTTCCCTGCCCAAATCAGGCAAAGGAACCTTGGCAAGCAGAGAGCATGTGAATGCAGACAGGACAAAATTCCACACAAATACAAGTGCCAGCCTGCAACCATTTCTCAAAACATCCCACATCTTCCCCAAAAATTTCAAGTACAACTTCTTTTTTTCCCTTTTGCCCCCTTAACTGGTCTGTGTGTGTATCTGGCACAACACTGATCTTAATTTTCTTTTGAGTGTAACAGTAAAGCTTCACACTATTGTTGAAAATCTACTTTTCTCCATGGCCCCTCATCATGATTTGCATCCAGTTCTCAAATGAGACACAAAATTGAACAGAAGCCAAAGAAAAACAAACCATGATTAAGTATATTTACTTCATTTGTAAAATATTTGTAAAATGAGTGTATGTAGGATTATCACAATTTAAAAAAGAAAGGCACTATTATGAAAATTTGTTGTTAAAATCAGTGGAAATTAATAATAGCTAAATACTATTTCACACTGTAACTTCCAAATACTCCTAATTAGATAACTTGCTTTTTCATTAGGTTGAAGTTTATAATGGCAGGGTTTTCCATGTATAATCATGCTAATAATCATGAGCATTTTTACAGAACCTTTCATTCAAGAAGCTCAAAATATTTTATACACTTTCATGAAGCTTTACAGTTCCTCCCAAAGGAAGATTAATCTCAATGTTACTCTGTAGTTGTCCTTACTGCTCTTGGATAGCTTCTGATTCAGAAATATTCCATATATAAATATTTATATTTTGCTACAGACAGCCATCCTGCTGGAATCAGCCCTGCTTTGCATGACATGATGACCTACTGTGGGTTGTCACCCACAATGGGTTGTGTCATGTGAACCAAGTCACTGAAAGGTAAAATGAAAGGTGTTGGGCTATATACTTCTTTCTTACTAAGCATAGGTTAGTCGTCTGATGTAATTTATCATTTAACTTCCCTCTGTTGTGTCAATGTGAGTGTTTTGCTGGTTTTGAACTTTATGGGTGGATGACAAGAGCATTCAAGTGACCCCCTTTTTTGAAGTCCAATTTACTTAGAACTAAAAATCAGACTTAAGTAAAATAAATATAGAATACATTCCAGGTGACCTTGCTTTTGTTGTGAATAGGGGTGTGATACTTAAAGTTTCACAGAATCCATCAATATTACCAACACCACCTTTGTCCACCTTTTTAACCAACCTTCACTGTGAGTGAGAAAGGAAGAGCTACAGCTATAATATTCATGCAGGAACTTGATCCACTGAGGATTATTGTTAACTTTGCAAGGCTGATCATCCAACCTTGATAGTTTTGCACATGTAATGGTTGGTCTTTTTGTTGTCTTTTAGTTATAGGCTCTACAAATATGTTGCTGAGGTTCTGGTGTCAACCACTGCAGCAGATAGCATGCATCTGGAGCAAAATAATTCAGTCGCAATACTTGAGTGAGCAAAGCAGATGGCTGCTGACATCTCTATGGATGGGAGAAATCCAACAAGATATGGTTCTAAGTCTTGATTTTTAAGTCCCTTTTTGTATAGATAGTGCACTGATTCAACATGCCTGATATGTACAAGCCACTTTGAAACAGGTAGAATCCATTCTGGTTTTGTTTAGAACAAATCAGGGACAGGGACAAATAAAAGCATTGACCCAACAGGGACTGTAACTCAGGAGTTACTTAAATTTGCTTAAATCCTGAGTTACAGTGAATTAGTCAGCATGCTAGTTCGCACGAATTGACCAGTAAGGTTTGGCTCCTGCTCAGGGGGGAGCTGGTTGTTTATCACGATGTCTGAACCTGGAACTCTGGCTTGTGTCTCCCCCAGCAAGGCAGAGTTGGAGCCTTAGAAGCAAAAATGGCAAGTAGGCTTGGACAGCTAGGGTGGACCATGGCAGTCTCGTCCACTTATGCTAGTGGCAGGGAAGGACTTAAATAGCTGCCTCGCATTTTAATATCTCATAAATTTGCAGAAAGTCCTGCAGCATCTGCAAACTGTACTTTCTAACTTTTCACAGTGGTCTGAATGAAAAGGGAAGAAATGTTGTGGTTTGCCTGTTTTTCCCTTTTATTTGTGCTCACTTTCCTGCATGCTGCAGACTGATACATGACTGGTGCTTATCTTTATTAGGCTTTAGAGCCCTCCTTTTCATAAGATTCAAATACCCATGCTTAGCTTCCTTAGATGCAGTTAATATAAAGAAAGCAAGTAGCAGCCGATTGATTGCACGTGGCATCTTATTATTAAGCTGGGCTGGAAAAAAAGAGAAAGGAATGTTAAAATATAATCCTCCTTTCCCTGGAGCATTTGTCTTGTTCTCTGTGAAGTTAAAGGTCTGAAATAATGTGCCCATCAGGAGTTCAATGTTGCATGTCCATGCCAGTTGGTCCAAAGGCTTGTTATGATGGTAATGACCTGCTGCAACGTGAGCTTTGATGACAACAATACAATTGCTACTAGCTCACCCGCTGGGAGAAATATTTTATTATTGTCAAATGCCCTCCATAGAGATTTGTTTTGCCTGTTCCTGTTTAAATTAAATCCAGAAAAGAATGGCATTATTTCTCAGGAGTATCTTTGAAATAAACTGCAAGTTTTCAAATTTAGGATTCCTGGCCAGTTTTTAAATATTCTTTATTAGCACAGGAATGACAATAGGTAAAATGAAAGCCACAGGAATAGGGTGTTGATTGCACTGTGAGAATGCGAGCACAGCCTGGACGCATAAGGACTCCCTCTGATTTTGCAGATGAGAGTCAAATTAATAATTAAGTGTGGCATAAAAATGGGGCAGCTTCACGAGGCACAAGAAGGCAGAGCACTTTGTTGTGGCTTTCTGAGGAAATGGTGTCATAAAACAACACCACCTCCACGATGAGTGGACATCCTTACAGAAACTCAATGAAGGAACCAGACTACACATTGCAGCTTGGTGCGCTTTCATTCAGCACATTCTGCAGCATCTTTCTCCTGGTTGTTCCACTTTGTCAGCAGTCAGTCAGCAATCTTTGGTCCCTGAGCACATTTCTGTTTTTTATCAGGGGTGGGGGTACGTCTGCAAATTCCTTAGGTTGAGCCTATTTGTACAGCACACAGAGCATCAGAAACACAGAGGAGGATAATAAATTCATCATCGCCATCCATGTAAGAGAAGCACATGCTGTTGTCACCAAACAATTACAGATATTCCAAGAAACTTTTCTAAATAATGTATCACTCAAATCATATTTGCATTACAAATTTACGCATGTCTACTCAGAAGTGCATACCACTGAGTTCAATGAAACTTATTTCCAGGTGAGTGTTTTTAGGATTGCAGACTAAATGTGCTTTTAGGACAAAAACTACCATGGGTTACTTTTTTTTAAAGCCTTGCTGTTTGATAAATGCAAATAAAATAAATATGCTAGATCTCTAGGGCAACTGATTTTTTTCTGACAGAAAGAGAAAATTTTCCAGTGCAAATTAGCCTATGAATATTTTTGCCTAATTTATAGACTATTTTTTTCCAGCCAAAATTTTCTGTAAATTCCTCATTACCACATGCCCCATCCACCTATTTACACAGAGAAAACATATTCACACACTTGAAAGTTGGTGTATTTGTTCATATACTTCATCCTGTCTTCATTTTCCATACTTCTTTGTGCCAGTTACACCACTGAGTTCCTGGCAGGAGGACACACAATCGGCTCAGGGGGTGGGTGGAGGGTGCTTACGATGCACACATTATGCCAACCCTTGGGCTAAATGTGCATGACTAGCATTGTAGGGTCAGAGTCAAATGCAGTGGAAGCATTGATGGACTTTGTCTCTGCTTTCCAGGGAATACTATGCCACAGATACTCTGTTTTCAAAACAAAGCCAATTTCTGATGTTTTCAGTATTTTATACAATTCCTGGCAAGCATCTGGGAAGCTCTATGGTTGCTCATGACAGACTGTTTGCTGTGCTATTCTGCTAGATTCATATAAGTGAAGCCTAAAGTGGTGATCCAGGATGGTCAACTGAAAAAAGATTTATTATGCACATTGTAGTTGTCACACAATTCATTTGGTGATTCTGGAGGAAGGCAATTGAGAAAAAATAAGCAACTGGTCATTCAAAAATACAAGAATATGATATATACCTTTCAGCCCTTTACAAATGCATGTAGGGACATTGCTGGGGATCCCTTGGGTAATGCCTGGTTGCCCAACAGGCAAGGCCTAAAATTCCAAATAAAAATGTGCAAAAAGCAGGCCTCCTCGATAAAGCAAACAATTCATTAAACAATCCAGACTGCTTACTTTCCTTATCTCAACAGCTGTGTCTCACCTGTGAAGCAAAATGCGTGCTCCAATTTCTCCCAGAAAACAATTTCCCAGTCCTCTGTCAGAAACCCACAAGCAGGACCTAGCTTCTGCTTAAGGCTGCAAACAAAGGGATTCTATGTATTCTTTGTTTCTATGAATTCCACCAAATCATGCGGTCCATTTGTCCTGTCCATTCACCCCTGTCTCTAATGAATCTGCATGTTTTCACCAGAAAATGATAAAATATGTAATTAGAGAAGGATAATCTGATTCCATTCCCCCACCTTCCATTTTTATCTAGGCCATGTCATCTAGGGTGCAAACAAACCTATGCAAATTTAGACAGAAAATGTCCTACGACTTTCACTATGCCAGGAGTTGCAGGGCATAGACATGCATAAGATTGTGCCTTTAAGCACACATGGGGCCTAAGTATCTTTGCTCTTAGAAATTAAAACTTTGTTGAAGTCCCAGGAACAAAGGGTGATTAGTGAAACTTAAAAGCATGCACAGACTACGTTTCTTGAAACTTTTGGCAGAATACCTTTCTGCTAAATATTCCGATCCAATTCTCAAACTGGAGTGGGGGACCTTAGTCACCCAAACATTTTCTGCTAAAGTCTAGCCTGCATCCACCCCCCCCCCCCAAATCAAGAATTTGGCGCAGTATTTTGCAACACCAAGGCTAAAAACTCACTCTGAGAAGAAAGTTAGGAGCATCTCAACTTTCGCCACAGAAAAGAAACCAAAAGAAGAGTACCCCTCACTTTTTAAAGTGTGTATTTAAAGGCACAAGGCTATGCATATTTAGACATACAAAGTCCTAAAACTCCCAGAATTCCCCAGCCAACATGGTGCATTTGTCAAGGGTCTAGTCTAACTGCGGGGCCCTGCTTTACGTATATAGATACGTATCATGCAGAGGTGGGTAGAGACCTGTGTTCCTCTGCAGAAGAGGGCAGGGCTCCTTCCAGTGGAGCAAAGCCCAGAGAACCAAGTTTTAATTGGGATGCCAGGAAGTACTTCCTGACAGTAAGGACCCCAAGGGTATGGAATGGGATTCTATGGGAGGTGGTTGAAGCCCCAATGGTGAGGGTGTTCAAGGATAGGCTGGACATGCACATGGCAGGCATGTCATGAGCAGGGCCAGCTGTAGCCAGAGGGCAGACTAGATGGCCTGGGAAGCCCCTTCTGACTCACTCCGTTTCTATACCAACCCTTTCATTTGTCCCAGTGAGAAGCAATGACTTCTCCATTCAGCTCTTAGAAAACAGGAAGACTGCTGCAAGCTGTTCTCCTTCAAACAGCAAATACACAGAAACCTTGGAACCGTTCTGTGTATTACTTCTGAGAGTAATACCTCTTCCACGCTCATTAAAGCATCCACATGCAGTGTCCTAAGTACGTTGCTAGATCCTGAAGAACATGCAGGAGGCATGGGTGCTCAGGACAGGTCAATCCCTTGTAGTTATCAACAAATAATCATGACATTCGGGGGTAGGGTAATTCAGGAGGTTGTGGGCAGCTGTAAGTCGTTTACTGTGTATCACAAATCACTAGAGGGATGATGGACTTTTTTACACAAGGCTTTTAATTGCATTTACTATTTTCAGTTGCATCACAGAACTGGGATCTGAGCTCGACACCTGCTTTTCCTTTCATGCTTCCCCCCACATAACCTCTAGATGGGGCTATAGTGCCATATTGCCATTGCACAAGTGGGAAAAGACTTTTTATTTCACTTTTAAAATAATATTCCAACTTTCCCATTATATAAATTGGACAAGTGTCCTTAAAAAGTAGAAGCAACACTGGAGGCTCACAGTATTGTCCAAAGGACCTGTAGGCAACCATGAACAAGTACTCACCAGTACACAATAAATTTTGCATACAGAGAAGTTCTATTATGGTCTTCATTTCTTTAGTCTGCCCTGTAGTATTGTAAACTGCTTTGCAAGGCAGTATACTCTGGAAGATGTGCTAAACCTTTCTTAAATACTGATAAACGTTAATAATTGTTAGTAAGCCAGAGGACAAAATATTATGTGTTATTAGCTATTGTATTTATATCACATCCCTTTTTCTCTGCAAAAAACCCAAGCTGGCTTATGGAATCCTCTTTCTCCACATATATATTCACAACAACCCTATGAAGAAGTTTAGGCTGAGAGTGAGCGATTGGCCCAAAGTCACCCAGCAAGCTTCATGGCCAAGTGGGGACTAGAAGCTGATTCTCTGGAGTCCCAGTCCAACACTCTGACTCCTGCACCACATTTTACCCTTGCATGACAGAGGTTTACATAGTTAAGTTTCAATGTAGAATGCAAGATATCACAAACAAGGGCTGAGACAGGATATTAGCGATGATGTCAAAGCATGGATACTACAGGGGTTCTTCCAGATGAGGGTTCTGGCATCTGTATTCACAGATTTTGAAGGGAATCCAAGTGTCATTGCCTTTGACTTGGTAACAACCCTGTGTTTTCCCAGAGTCTTGTCTATCTTTTTCTTTCTTTCCTTTGGATTGGTAGCACTGGGAGCTCTCTGCCTGAGAGCACCTTGATAGGATACGAAGACATGGGCAGGCTGGTATCCTTATATCCAATGATGATAAACCTTGGAACTGGGCTCCTAATCAAGCTCTCCTGGGGTCCTGAGCCTTCAGATTACCCAGATGGCCATGCCCCTCCCCTTGGCTCCACCTTGTTACCCATCCACTAGTTTTTCAGTGGAGCCCTGTGTTTGTGCCATTGAAATGTCTGTCTTAACCATTCAGACAATTACAGAGTCCAGGCACCAGCCCAGCACCCACACAGGATTTTCAATAGCTAAATATTTATTGAAGGAAACATATAAATTGGTGTGTGTTGACTGGATCACCTTATCTTCTTTGTTATCAAATTCAACGGATGTCTCTTTTTTTCTCTTGGTGGCACCAGAATCCTACATGGGAAAATGTCTTGTTTCTGAGCCACGTTGTTCTTTTGCCAACATAAGTAAAAAAAAGGGAAGCTGCAATTGTAAAGGCCTTTGCTGCACCCCTGATGAATGCATTCCACCACAGCCATTCTGAACCAGTCTTCAGCAAGCAAAACAGACTGGGGAAAACTAATCTGCACAGATTAATTTTGTTCTCCAGCCCCAGTTTATGGGACAGCAATCTTGCCGTGCTTATTGATTATCAGACAAGACTCCTAATCCCCTTAAGGTCATTTAGTGTACTTAATTAAAGAGCAGTTAGCAAGTTTCTCTTTACCAAAGTAATAGAGGCTGTTAAAAGTGATTTGTACATTACCAATATGGTAGCTATTAATCTAAAGGTCTACTTGACATTTATATTTTCCCCAAACACATACCCACTCACACAAACATTTGGTAGGTAAAATTAGAGCCAGAAAAGACTTGGCATTTAGTTGTTACATTGTCTATAAAGAACAATTATGAAGAATTGAAATGGCTTTAAAGCATTAATGTCAATAATTTAAAAAAACCTATCGGGCTTGACCAAGCCTCCTCAAGTCACTGCAGCTGGTGAGTCCCGCTCCAAGTCTGCACGCGCAGGCAACTGCAGCTGTGTGCCAGTGGCAGTCATGCAGGGGACTGAGCCCTTGGCAATCTTCCCTACACAGAAACACCTGTACGGATGGGAGGGTACGGATGTATGCTTAGATTTAGGACAAATACCACAGATAATGGGAAGACTTCCGGCTTCTGAGATATGCGATAGACGGTATCCTGGCAGAGTGGCTAGATGGGCTTACTGCTAACACGGTGGAAAGCTAGCAGATCCCAAAGCAATTGTGAATTACCCAAAATGCTCTTTCCCCAACAGGGAACCCCACTGACATCGGTCCTTGTTTGGAAATGAGTGCTTCCGCAATTACTTTTTGAACTGCCTATTCTCCAGGATGCAAGTGGCAGGACATACAAGGAAAGCAGCAGAGATGGGGTGGCAGTACTGATAGTGCCCTTTGCACATGAATCTTTTGCAAGACCCCAGGCTCCACAAAGCAGAGCCCAGAGGAAAGAATTCCGATCCCGGGAGCTTGTGCTGAGTAATGAAACTAAATGGAGATTACAGTCCTTCTGCACTTCTGGCTATCCCAAGCTGTCTTCATTCAGAGGTCCCATGCAGTGTGTGAGTGCAGGCATTTTGTTGTTGTTAAAACTACAGATCACCCTGAGAGCTGCTGGTGGACTTCCTGCTCATTCTTGAAATCCAGGGTTCAGCATTGCATCTTCAGGTGCCACCACGCTGGCTCACACACACACACACACACACACACACACACACACACACACACACTTGCATGCACTAGGGAATGAGATCGCATATGCAATGCTTGTACAGGTATTTTAAGGTGCAGTCTGATTGCTAGGAGCAAGGACCCCTGAATGTGGAGGGTGATGCTTATCTAATGCAATGTGGAAGAGCAGAGGTGATCATTGGATCCCATGTTTCTCTACTCTCCTGTTTCACTAGATGGCTGATTCATCTATCTAGCTGGGCAGGGAGGGTGGATAGCTGGAAAGGAGACTGGAACAGTTTCAGGATACCTTGTATCATGGTCACCCCAGGCTCCCCACTTCTTCCCAGCCCGAGTGCCCTTCCAAAGTCCACTTTTGCAATCTCAGAGAGCAGGCAGTGCTGCTCTTTCAGTGCCAGCTTCAAGTGAGAGAGGGACCAGAACTCTGATTCCCAGCCTTCTGTGTCTAGCCTTGGAGACTGGAATAGGAACTATCCAATGGCACCCCAGATAATGTCTCAGGGGCCATAAGATTGTTCCCTCTGGTGGTAAACAGACTCCTGGCAATGAATCACATTTTAAAGCTCCCCTAAGTACCACCTTGAGGCTGTAACCCTACTCCAGCAGAATTGTTGCCTCAGGGATTGGAGAGAGCATTAAAATGAGATTAACCACTTCTAGTATGATCTCATGTAATCCTTTCTCCCACCTCAGGACTCCACCACTCCTGGAACGCTCATACTGTTGCATCTGTTAGCAGGGGCCTCTGCCTTTGTGAATGTGTGATGGGGAATGATTTCAGAAATATATTTTTTCAGTATGGCAGGACCAATATCCCCAGGTGCTGAATATAGTGCTGGCCAACCTGTTTTGCAGGTCCTGCAAAACCTGTGAGTACCAGCACACCCCCTACTAAATACAGTAAATGGACTGTAACTCTTCCATGGTTTGGGCAATTTCACTTCAGTTTTAGTGAGCTTGTGGCCAGGCTGTGATGTCGTGCAAGAGAGATTGACAGGACTATACTTGTGGCATCTGTGCCAGATGTTGGCTCTCCAATCTGAATACATCTAATTCTATACAATTCACTGGGAGTGTTTCTTTTGATATTAATGGAAGCAGCTTGAGACCTACTTATTAACACTGGACAGTGTTGTGCACACACCCATATGAATTTAAATATTTAGATACCATTAAAATTGATGAATTCACCCCACCCCCCTAGCCTCCTGGTACCATTTAATTTGGATATTTTCAAGCAGCTTACAGGATAAAAACCTTTTAATGTTCTATTTATTTATTTTAATAGGGTTGCTTGGAATGCCTGTATAATCAGATAAGGGTCATTAAATCACTTGTGATTAAATAGGATAATAATATTTGCTCACCCTATTAATATTAGAGCTTATGCTGACTGTATTTTTGATATTTCAGATGAAGTTGTTTTATATATTTTTCAATTACATGAAAAGGCTGTATTATATAATTGTTAGGATTATACCCCTTACCTCATCCGCCATAATGTCTGCACATATTGGACTTCAGATTTCCTCGTGTTTTTAGCTGCTGACCCCAGGCATTTCCTTGGTCTCCCATCTGGTATCTGGCATGTATTCTCTATGTAGTTTTAACCATCCATTCTCACCCACACCCACCATTTCTTAAGATACCCCAAGAAGTAAGTATTCACAGTCGCTGCAGCCACACAGGACATAGTTCAGGCTATTTGTGTGCCATTCACCAGCTGATGCTTTTCGCTGACCAAGGATCCAAAAATGAGTTCCACTCTGTTTCCTCAATACTTTGAAAATGAGGTTCAAGAATTTAATCTTGTATGTTTCTGACTATCTAAGGCCAGCCAACAACAATAATTTGCTCAAAGGACAAGAAGGTCCCTCCCTTGGGCCCATCCCGCTGGCTTTTGCAGGGCTTTGGGCAGACCATGAGACACACACAACCTGTTTCTCCAACAACTGTCAGTCTGTGGATCCCGGCAGTTGCTGCCCGACATGGCTTCCTTACTGTGCTTAATGGAAGAGGGAGAGGCAGTCCCACCTCTATCCCCAATTCTCCAGCTATTACCAATTCACTGTCACTGAAGAACGATTCTCACCTGAATTCTTGACTTAGATGAACTAGCCTTTTTGTGTTAATTTTATGCAGTTAATTGTTCAGGCAATCACGGTTTGGTATGTTCACAGGACAAAAAGAGGATTCTGAATTATTTCTCTGGGACAATAGCTCTATGCCAAGGTTTTCTCTGAGATCTTAGATCTTTCCTGTGTACATCATGATGATCCAGTAATTTTTCCTTGATGTGATAAAAATTGAATAATGCATCATACCAGGTAAAGACTCTTTGTGAGAAAATATTAATTATGAGGAAATGATTGCAGTTGCTTTGTAGTGATTTTGCTACTTAACTGTAAGAACATAAGTGGGATCGTTGACTGTATGTTAATACTTTTATAAATTTTAAATATTAATTTATTAATAATTATATTGCCATTATCTGTCAAACTTTTTGTGATGCCGTGCAGACCTGTGTATTATGGCATTCTTTGGTTTTGAAAACATATTACTTTTAATTTGATCTTGTTTTTGTGATTGAAACCTGTAGTACCATCTTCAGTCACTAGGTGGCAGACCTGCCCAGCCAGCACATAACTTTGCAGATAGAAACATCGAAACATAGAAACAGAGCAAGTCAGAGGGGTCTCTTGGGCCATCTAGTCTGACCCCCAGTTCCAGCCGGCTCCGCTCACGACATGCCCACCATGTGCATGTCTAGCCTATCTTTGAACACCCCTCACTGATGGGGCCTCAACCACCTCCGGTGTGAGACTAATCTAAGGGACAGAGTGATATGGCTGCCCCTGCTGTGTGCCAGTCTCCTCGGGGGAAGGGAGTGAATAGATCTTTCCATTAGGAACAATAGAGATGCCCATGCACATGCGACTGTCCCTGGGGAGGGGCGGGGGGAACAGGCTTTGCTGCGTTGGACTAAAACTATTTTAACCTGATTGAAGCTTGGCCCATTCGCTAATCTATAGTAATAAGAGGATGAGTGTCTTGTTACCAGCACTATAGCTCCAGGACATTAGGTGATTTTTTTGCTTTCCACCACCTTCAAAGACTAACAGATTTGTTTAGCATCAACTTTTCTGGTTGTTCTTACTGCTAATATGGACAGCTGGATGGAACATTGGGCTGATCCAGAATGGCTCTTCCTGTGTTCTTAGCATGATGGAAGTTAAGTAAGGAAACCCACTGTGGACAAGAAACTAAATCTGAGAACAATTTGATGCAGCTGCAAAAAGGGCAAATGCTATTTTGGGATTCATTAATAGAATTATTACTTCCAATTCATAAGAAATAATAGTTCCCCTATATGCTTCACTTGTCAGACCTCATCTGGGAATACTGTGTCCAGTTCTGGGCACCAAGATTTAAGAAAGATGCAGAAAAATTAGAAAGGATCCAGAGGCGGGCAACCAAAATTATCCAGGGTTTGGAGTCTATGAGCAGTGACTGAGAGAACTGGATATGTTTGGTCCTGAGAAGGCTGAGGGGGGACATGATATCTCTCTATCTATAAGTACCTCAAAGGCTGTCACAAGAGGAAGGTCAAGATCTCTTCTCACTGATAACAGAGTGTAGGACACGGAATAAACAATTCAAGTTGCAACAACCCTGGTTCAGGCTAGATTTCAGGAAAGGTTTCCTCACTTTAAGGCAATATGACAGTGGAACCAGCTGCCTAGACTGGTCGTGGGCTGTTCCACACTAGAGAGATTCACGGTGAAACTGGACAGCCACCTGAGTGGGCTGGCGTAAACTGGTGCCCTGCAGCAGGAGGGGGTTGGACCCGATGGTCTTTGTGCCCCCTTCCAACTCCACTATTCTATGAATATATGAGTTTATCCACATCTAACACTCTGAAGCTAAACACATATTGCTTTATGTATTTAAATGGAACTAAAATCATCTGGACCCTTGAGGGCATGTGAATTCTGCCAAAAATACTGGATTCTGCTCTTCACAAATTCCCAGAACCAAACCAGCATTCAAACTGGGAAGAAACACTAAATTGAAAAGGTTTGCCCTGGATCACACAGGATAGCCACTGCAGCGCTGACAATTTTGCTCTTTTTGTGTCATTCAACAATTACACTCTACAATCTGTTCCTTTATTAGTTCCCCAAAGAATAATAATATATATTAAGGCTTGGCTAGATAGGGGCTGTTTCATGAGAAGGTGCATTCCCTCCCTTTGTTCTCCTACGCTAAAACGAATACCTGTGTGGGCAAAATGCTGGTACTTTGCCAACTTGGTTAGGAATATGACTATTATAGTCTCATTCCATTCATCCAATGCTATGTGGGAAGCACTTTCAGAGCCAGGCAGAATATATTTTATAAAATAAACAGAAAATCACTCTTCAGATAACACTTTCCCCTGGCTTTCAAACAGCCAGTTTGGAGTGCTTTACCTCATAATATTTAAATCAAAACTGGAGACTGAGTAGAATCTGGAGGAAAGCTACAAAACCATGGAGGGAGAGGCAGTTCCAGCAGACCTATTTTGTTAAGGCAATTCAGTTGCTTGCTGGCACCTGCAGGAATTGGAGGAGGAGGAGGAGGAGGAGGAGGGTAGACAGTCAGGTGGGTTCATGTATTAAAACCCCCCTCACTTTTATTTAAGAAGTCCAAAAAACATCACCTGTTTATTCTGAATTTCTTTACATCCTTCTTTTCTCCTGAATAAAATTTGAGTTGGATACCAGGCATACATGCTCCCAAGGATAAGATCACATCTGTGCAGTACAGCTTATGCCACCCCTCTGCACCCTTCCCACCAAACAGAACCTTTTGTCTAGGGACTCTCTGGATGTTTCTCTCAGAGCATTTTGTTACATCAGCACAGCTTAAACAATGCACTCCATGGAGGGACCTCCTTGCTGTGCCTTTTTAGCATCTTCTTACCAGTTGCTTTTTCTTTAGTGTCTCCTTTCCCCCAACCATCCTTCTCTTGGCTTCTTGCTTGCTCAGCACTGTCCCCGTTGTTGGCCTGGGTATGCTGCTGCTTAAACTCACTTCCCACTGTCCTCACATTCATGATACCCTAGGGCACAAAATTCCTAGAATCCCTTCAATCCAGATAAGATGGAAGTTCAATCCAGATAAGATGGAAGTTCAATCCAAATAAGACGGAAGTTCTGTTAGTGGGTGGACCGAGGTTTCAGGTAAGTGACTTTGACCTTGTCCTGGATGGGGTAACACTCCCTCTAAAGCACAGGGTCTGCAGTTTGGGAGTGCTCCTTGACCCTTGCACTCTACGTGGGGCTGCCCTTGAAAACAGTTTGGATACTTCAGCTGGTACAGAACAGAGCTGCCAGGCTGCTGACGGGGACCGGTTGTTATTCTCATATAACACCGGTCCTCTACCAGCTCCAGTAGCTTCCAGTTGAAGTCCGGGCTCAATTCAAGGTGCTGGTTTTAACCTATAAAGCCCTGAACAGCTTGAGAGGATACCTGAAGGACTTCCTTTTTCCTTACATGCCCTCACGCCCCTTAAGATCTGAGGGAGAGGCTCTGCTCTGGGAGCCCTCTTTAAAGGAGATAAAAAGAACATCTACCCGGAGCAAGGCCTTCTCTGCAGTGGCACCCAGATTATGGAATGCGCTCCCTGGAGAGGTGCACCTGGCACCAAGTTTATATTCTTTTCGGCCAAAGGTTAAAACCTTTTTATTTAATTGCTATTTTAAAAACTAATATTTTATCGTTAACAGTAGCTCTTTTTGTTTTTGTTTTTATATAATCTTTTCTGGAATTTGTTATTGTTTTATTGTTTTTAATTGCATGTGTTGTTAGCCATCCCAGGATGCTGAGGCATGTGGTGATGGCATGCAAAAGTTTTTAATAATAATAATAATAATAATAATAATAATAATAGAAGGAAGGAGACTTAGCCCCACTGGCTTGAAAGTTCCATTGTCGAGTCTCAAACCTTTCACTAGGATTCCATCTATCTCAAGCCTCCTCCAGCCACTTTCCTTCTCTCTTGCTTTCACCACCCCTCCCACTTTCTCTTCTTCAGCCTGGCATGGCAAGGGAATCTTGGAAGCTTCTGAGTTTGAATTCCAAACTCCTGCAATCCAAAGAGCTCTGAAAACATGATCCCTAATGTAGATCTAGAACATATCAGTTACATGTGTGTCTTTCATTTTTGGAAAACTGGGTGGTTTAATTCCATGAAAAAGCTTGATAGTACACACATTGCTCGAGAACTCCTGGGCCTTGCACCACCCTGAGCATATTCTCTTTTGAATATGCGTGTGTAGAGAAATTACCATCAGCTGTCATGACAGTTGTTTTAGAGGATGCCTTCCATTTTTTGAATTTTGTAGCTGGATAGGTGGACATAATTGCACCCCAGTCCAATGGTGAAATACTGTGAGAAATCAAGATGATCTTGTGAGGCCTTTTGAAACATCAACATCCAGGGATGTGCCATAGAAGAGGCCATCTCTCATTAACACATTAAACATGAATGCCCACAGCATGTCCGACAATTTGAATATTAAACATGAGCATGTGCTTATTGATTAGCATTGGATCTAGAAAACTGACCAAGGTTTACTATGATTGCCTCACTTCTTCAAGATCCATCATGCAGGACCATCAAACAGTAAAGAAAACTTGCAGGAGAGATCCTTTCTGTATTAATACCAGAGAAGAACCAAGCCCTAGCCATCCTGTCCCAGAACCAGCTTGGGGCGGGGGGGGCAGGGGGTTGGATGTGTCTTGTAGTGAAAAAGAAAGAGCTAGCACCAGTGCCTATCCTGTTGTGTGGTTTTTTTCAAATAGATAAAAGCCCTTCATATAAACACCCTTTTGAAGACTATCTTCCTTTTGGCATGGTCCTTATAAACAGAAATGATTGTGAGACATCTTTGAATTTGTGACTTACCTTATCTGCATCCGGACATAACTCTAAGACATTGTTCACTTAAACTATGGTTTGTTGAAACTGAAATTCCACTTGCGAACAATCAAACTGCAGGTCATTTCCCAATGTTGTTCTTGTTTTGCATCCTGTGAATATATGGCGGCTATGCTGATGCATATTTTCTTGGTGTACTACTGGTGGTGCGAAGAGGATCAGGAGTGCTAACGCTGACCACTTTCAAGGAGTTCAGACACATTTGGCAAGCCCCTGAACGAAGTGCCATCCTAAAGCTTTTAATGAATGCCCTTTCCTCCCAAGCAAAGGTTCTTGCTGCTGTGGCCCTCTTTCAAGAAAGACACAATTTGCTTTTTTTATTGCAAAAAGTGTATTGGTGAGCAAATACAAGAACATGTGGAAATTAGGTGGACCCTTAGGATAAAAAAGAAGGGTGGATTGTTGCAGAAACAGAGTTTAGTGGGAGGGGAGTAGGTCGAAACATGTAGCTTGCTATTAGGAAAACCCATGTGCTTTAACACATATCCCTTTAGAATGTGGGTCAACCAAGTCTGTTGCTGGAAAAAATAAGGAAGGATGGAGAGATCTGTGAAAGTGCCAGCAGGAGCAAATGAACAGTGTCATTTTCTAGCTGTGGTTTTTGTGCATCTCTGTAGCCAGGTCAGTTGTCCAGGTGGAGTGACGCAGCAAACCAGTATTAATCTGGGAAGTTCAGAATTAACAACAAACCGTAGTCAATATAAATTGAGATTTGGAAGCCAACTTAAAAACCATGGCTCCTGCCCCAAAGCTAATTGGTTGTTGACAACTGATTCAGACACACAGAAAAGCCAACAGGCTGGCTCAGCATTACATCCAAACATGGGCTATAGGACTAGGAAAAACCTACCTGCTCTCCAACCATTCTGGTTTTGCATTGACTAAGTGCCCCCTTCTACTTGCTAGGCCTTAATATCTTAATAGAAATCCTGTGCATTATTTGTGAATGCGTTTTTTCAAGGCCTTGTTGTTTCAAAGAAACTTTCAGTCCTGCCTCTCCAGTAACAAAGGAAGTACTGGTGCTAAAAGATGCTGCATGATGTATGGCATTTTTAAAGCTGTTAAAAGGCTCTTAACAGGTCTATAAAATATTTGCTGCCTCCTCCTCCAGCTCCTTCAGAATTTTTTACTTGAGTATTTATCTCCTTGGTTTATACCGAATTTCCTCCCCTTTAAAACACAAGTTATTAATTATTCCTGAGATGTCAGTATCATGCTCCCCCTCCAGCTATTAAAAATGTACAAGCCGGGTAGCTTTATTATTTAGCATTGGGGAAATTGTACAAAAAGAACCTGCAAATCAATCAAACAGGACATGAACATTCATAGCCTTTTCATGTCCTGTCATAGCTTTTTCATGTTCATTTACTACATACACAGTAGGGCAACTATAAAGATTTGGCTCCAGTTATTCTCCAGAATTCTGTGGTGCCGGAGTTCCTTCCAGGTGAAAGGTTTCTAAGTGCTACTAGCGACAAGGCATTGGTTAGCTAGTTTGTCTTCTTTTTTCCTTAATGGATATTTTCTAGTAATAAAGAAAGACGGAAGGAGCAGTGCAAAGCACAAGATTGCTGCAAAGGGGTCTTCTGGACCCACCCGTCTGTAAAATCCCATGAACAAGACAGTGTGATGGTACAATAAGAGCCTTATCTGGAATCGTCCTGGATGACAGAGTGAAATTGAATCATCTCAAATGCTACTGGGTAACTTCTTTGTTAAGTCATTCTACCTATAAGAAGAAACAATAGCATAAGACTTATGTAAGTAGACAAGGACAGCATAAATGTTGAAGGTCAGTGCTTCAGCACTTACAAAAATCTATTCATATATGTAAAATATATTGCAATAAACTCTGAATGCTAATGCATTGTTAGAATTTTGCAAAGAGGTAAAATTTGGTGAATGGAATACAAAACAAAATTGATGGATGGAGGGATCAATTATGAATTAAAGTGTTCAGCTTTAATTATTCTAATATTTTAAAGGGAATGGTGCCAGAGGTCAAGTGTACATCACATATTTGGTGGGAAAATTAGATTCCTTGCCACCCTACTTTCCCAGACTCACCAGCAGAGATCTGTATCAGAATATGGTGGGAAGTAGCAGCATAGAACAGGGAAGGAAGGAAAATCTAGGTATCCAAGTTCTTAGCAGGTTGTATGATTTGGAATCACCAGAAACGTTTGCTCTGTTTTTGGAAAATATGAAATATTGGAAGGGGAGCTAGAGTTCATCTAGTCTATCCCCCTGCTTAATGCAGAGTGCAACTATGGGATCCCTGATCGTTGCTGTCTGCCTGTCCTTTAAAACTTCCAGCAAATGTGATCCCACCGCCTTCTTAGGCAGCCTGCGTAATCACTAGAGAGCTCTTACCACTAAGGAATTTCCTAAAATGATTAACTGAAATCTACTTCCTTGCAATTTCAACCCGTGGTTCTAGCCTGGCCCTCTGGAGCAACATTGATCAAATCTGCTGTTTTCTTCATGACAACCCAGCAGATGTGCAAGGACAGCTATCATGTTGCCCTTTAATCTTCTCTTGAGTTTATCTTCTCTAGCTTAAAAATCAGATCTTTTGAGAGTTCCTCATATACAGCTTGGTTTCCAGATCCCTCACCATCTAGGTCACCTTCCTCTGGATAGAACCTGGTTTTTCACTGGTGGATCATGCCAACATTAGAGAAGTGCCACATCCCAAGTTTTCTATTTCAGTAATTCTTAATTTCTCCCATAAAAACACATGAGAAGAGTCTGATAGATCAGACAAAAATCCAGTATTCTGCTCATACTCTGGCTAACCAAAGATCCCCGCCAGAAATCCACAGACAGGACATGAACAGAATAGCACCCTTCTATTCATGTTGCTTCTGAAATGGAGAAAAATCTGCAGTCATCAAGGCTAGTAGCCACAGATGGCCATGTGCTCCATGAATTTTAAAGCTATCTAGATAGGTAGCCATCACCACATCTTGTAGTAGCGAACTCCATCATTTAACGATGCACACCTCATTCCCCCTGAAAACCACACATCTCTCTTGATCCAGTATCTCTATTTTTCTATAGAATTAAATAGCTGCTGCTGCCATTCAAGTTCGGTGTATATGCTGACTTTGTATAATTTTGCAGTAACTTATGGATTTGATTACTCTAATCCCTGGCTGTCTAAGGTTTCCTTCTCACTTCGTGCACCAGTTGCTACTGCCTTGCTATCTTTGTTTAGAGAGCCTAACCCATGTCCATTTAGGTCAATACATTTGATTGGACGGGTGTAGATGAGGAGATCTGGTACGAATCAGGACAGTGAGCCATGCTTGCCCAGCTCTGCAGATAACACTGCGTGGATGGAGAAATTTTGCATTCCTTAACACATTTCAAGGAACATTCCAAAGTAGATTACTGTAATGTTCAATATATGGGGTTACCTTTGATTGTTGAGAAACTGCAAGTAGTCCCAAGTATAACAGTCAGACTGTTAATGGAGGTTGACTCTAAAACACATTTTCGACAGTGCCCCTCTCTCCCAGTATGAGACGATCTTGAGAGAAGCTCTCCTGAAGCCTTCAGTGATCAGACACCTGGCAAAAATGGTTCTGTTCTCCCAGGCCAGCCTTTCCCAAGCTGCCACCCTCTAGAGCCATTGATCTACAGCTTCCATAACCTCCAGTCAGCGTGTCCAAGTTCCCAGTTTATCAGTGACGAGAGGCCAAACTACATGTCATACAAATCATGCAGCCTGTAGCTTCACAAGTTAGTTTTCTTTAATTGTGTGTGTGTGTGCCTGCACACAAAGAAGTTACCCAGCAGCCTGCACACACACACAATAAAAACAGGTAGGGCTCTAACCCTTTCCTCCCAGGTCACCACAGTCCTGATCTGAATCATGTCTTTACCTGAGAGTAAAGAAAACCATCTCACAAAGCTGCACATAATTAGCAGAATGTGTAGCTTTGCTCTAGAAAATGTAACAGATGAATAAATAAAGCAAATAATAATTATCACAGCAATATTCAAACAACACGGGCTAATAGTATTCTGTTCAAGCAGTCAGTGCCCTCTGCTCTGGGTCTTGTGTGTCTAAAGGACTGCCTGCTTCCTCATAAACCTGCCAGCCATATGAGATCTGCAGCAACAATCCTTCTTTAGGTTGTAGAGGGTGGGCTGTGCAGCAGGAGTCATCGTCTTCAGGTTCTGAAGTGGAGGAGGGGAAAGAGGGGCAGGGGCTAAATTCTTTGAAGTGCCTTCAAGGCTGCATAGTCTGTTTTGGAAGAGAAGAAAGGGTTTTCAGAAAGGGAAGGAAGTAGATGTGGGATGCAGTCCTTGACCTGTTCAGGAGGTTTTGGGAGAGGACTGCTCAGTAGGAGGGGCACCATCACTCTCTCCATCTAGTTTTGCAATAGCAAGAGTCCCTCTAAGGGTGCAGCCAACAGCGTTTACGAAAGGGAGAGTCTGTGGGGAAATTTTTTCATCTATTGAGGGTGGAAGAGTTCAAAAAGAGGGTCTTTTCATAAATAACATCCAGACACTAGAATTCTCTTACCAGACAAGTTTGTTAGGCTCCTAGCAAACAGAAAAAACATTTATTTGGGGTGTGTGCCTGTATCTCTTGCTCTCTTTGTGTGTGCATGTGGAGAGAGAGAGACTACTTTGGGACACTCCAACATGCCATCATGGTCTTAAATATTACATTTCCCCATCAATAGATTGTTTTAAAAGCCACATTGATAAATACTATTTCCCTCTTAAGTAACCTGGCCTCCACTATTGATCATGTTTTAGATGTGAGGTTGAACTCAATAGGACTTTGGAGTAGACATACATAGGAATTTTATGGTGGCTCTCACAGCATTGGAATGAATCCAGCAGATTCATCTCCAACATTTTATGTGGTGGAACCATCCCATAGATACTTTGCATGGTGCGGCAAGAACTCCACACGAGGTTCGTACCAGCTGCAACTTCTGGGAAGCAGAAGCACACCTGTCCAATGTGAACCTCCACCTGAAAGACAAGCACCTGCTGGTCCAGCAAGCTGCCCCCTCCTGAATCTCTGACGTAGGGACATCTCCTTCCCTGTTCCCTGCTTCTGCCCAGAGAAACGAAGTGAGGCATTGCTTAAGCCTTTCTCCCTCTAGTGGGAAGGATGCTGCCATTGTCTGCCATTTTGACAAATACAGAGACTCTGCTGAAGCAGCAGATAAAACCCAGGGAAAAGAAACCCCTGTAGACAAAGGAAGGGAGCAAGAACCAAGTTGTTGCCACTGGCTGTATTAAATATTTTATGCTTTACATTTGAGCAACCATGGCAGAGTTTGCTGATGCTTTGTTTTTTTCTCCCCGTCACACAGAAAAGTTGATGAAGACTGTCGAGAGCACAAACTCGGCTGCACACACACACACAGTTGGTGCTGAGCGCCCATGCTGTACCGCCATGGTGACATCTGACATGCACAGCTGGGGGCTGAGTGCCTCAAACCGTCTCCCCCACCATCAAGGGTTCCTCTCATGAGCCTGAAGAGAGCAGAGCGTTCTCTGGCATCCCACTTTAAGTGCTTACTGTCTGAGAGACTTTACCTGGCCATCTGAGCACTCCTTCGCCTGCGCCTCCTGCCAAGGCCTATTTACTAAGAATTACTGGGGGTAACTCTACTGTTGCCAGGCAACGAGAACGAGCGTTCCTGCCATCCGAGCCAATTGTCAAACTGAAGGTTTGAGTAGTTGCCTCTCTGAAATGCAATAAATACCGACAATGCAACGTATCTATCAATTGCAATTACACAGTTTTCGCCTCACCTGTATGTAAAGCATAATATCTGTAGTGTCGGAAATAGCACAGATACTTGCTAGGAAAAGGGCCGTGCAGGACAGATGGTGATATGTTTTTAATCAGCTTTTCTGAGAGCTAAAAGGAGCTGCACGAAATGGACAATTGGGGTAAGACGCAAAGTGCTTTGCAATCTGAAAGTTGTATGTATATACCTTTAACCTCTGAGTATGTTTCTTTGAAAAATATCTCGTGTAGTTATTTCTAGATGTTGAGCTGACTTAGCATGCTAGGTGTTTTGCCTGTCAGAATATAGTGCAGTTGCTGGAACTTTAATGGCTGAAAACTTCAGAAGTAGGACTGCTTAGCCTTAGTTCTGCATAGGTAAGCCGCAGGGCTTGACAGCTAACATTCAAGGGTTTCCGTGTATGCAGAATTTGAGATTTCAGAACCTTGCGCCAAAATCAGTCCTTGAACATATAGCATAGCATATATTTCATGTTTCATGTATAAATTTTCCCATCAAACTTAGTTGTGTTTTTAGTTCTTTTTAACTATCGCTCTGCGTATCTGCTCAGATAGCACACAACGGCATTTATGTGGATTATTACTGGCGGGTAAGAAGTTCAGTCAGGAGATTAGCATATTCCTGTGTATCTTCCTCTGACACACAAGATTTGCAAATAAGGTTTTCTATTGCACTTGTTGTTCCCACACCTCACCCTGCCGCAACTGCTTTAGGTCACTCTGGCCTTAGGTGTATGTATGATTGTATACAAAACACTCATTTCCTTTGTACAATGTTTCTTTGTTGGCTTGCAGGTGTTACCCCTCTTCAGGTGTATGCCACTAGCCATGAAAAGTGCAACACCCCCATTATTTCAGATTAAGGTGAAATGCTGCATTGTCTCCAGCCCAGGATACCCAAGGGCATTGCCATCGATGGAGTCATCATTTATTTAGGAATGCCTTATCAGGGGAAGATCTTCCTGTAAACATGATTTGCCTGGTCCTTCCCTTCCACTGTGGTTTCCTCTTTCCTGCCATTGAAACATTAATCATGGCTTATTATACGTCCTTACTTCTGGCCAGTTCACAGGGACACTTCCCAAGACTTGAAAATGTGGGTGCTTTCAAACACGTTTCCATTGTGCCAAGCCAAGCAACCTGTGGACTGCCAGAGCGGAGTGCTTTTTGTCAAAGTACTGTTGAAAGTTTTCACTCCTGTACACAACAATTCTGCACTCAGGAGTGTCCGTACAGATCATCGCCTGCCTCTTATACTGCCATGCTCTCAGAAAGACTGGGATTCTGCATCACACGAGACAAGCATGATTTGCATCCTGGAGCCTTCAGCAACTCATCAAGCTTTATTTTTCATAACCTACACGATTGCTTTTCCACTCCCCATGCTCAGAAGCTTGCAACTTCATTTACTTTAACAGTGTGGCTGAAACCTGAGAAAGAAGGTGTAATGTAAGTAGTTGGCAGCTGTGCATTATAATTTGTAAAATTCAGCAATAATGGCAGACAGAGGTATGGTTTGGATGAACATAAAGTGGAAGGTACCCTTATCTCATACACAACAATTTTGAAAAGAAAGTAGATATACCATTTGGTACAGACTTACCAAGACTGTACCACTTTGGACTGAGATTGGGATCAGCTGGTTGGTTGTTTCTCCATAGCAAAAAGTCTTTTGCATGTGGAAAATTAACAGTCAGCATGTATGGTCCAGTTTATTGTACAAGTGCAGGATTTTCTTAACATTAGAACATTCAAGCATGTCTTTTTCCATTTGCATTCTTTATTGGAACAAGTATTCCAAATGATATCCCTGAATATACAGCTTGGCGCTACACTTCTTAGGTGCAGAAAGGCTTGGTATGTTGTCTGCCAGTTACAATCTTATGCCTAAAGCCTATTACCCAATCTAGGCAAGTAGGGCATTGGCCAATCTAGTGGCCAAAAGAGATGGACTCTAGGTGGATCCTATATCTGGCAATACTCTGCTTCTATCTCATACATGTTTAGAGGAGGCCCTTTTCTTTGGGTGTAGGATGTTGCTGCATTGACTATGCTAGCTGTCACCATGATGCCATATCTCCTGAAGGTGATGGATGCTATTGTGAGAGCATTAGTGACTCCACACAGCTATACCACGACAACATCCTTTTCACAGCACATAGCACCAGTTCCATTTATGATTGCCACTAGCAGATGCTCTGTTTACAGCAGCAGTGTAGTAAGAACAATGGCAAATCAAACTCTTGCATGGTGCTCATTGTTCCTGCCAGGTGCACATGTCATGTCTGACTCTTCTTCACTGCAATTGTAGGTCAGTGGAGCCTCCCCATTACCCAAGAAGAGGTACACTTAACAATGAGCAACCCACGGAGGTCACACTTACAAGCCCCTTTCCACCCTTATCTCCCTGCCTCTCTCCCCTGTTTCTCCACACGCGTTTTCCACATGTGGCCATGGGAATTTCTGCTTCCTTGGACTGGTTGCAACACCTGAACCCATAATAAGGTACTGCACAGTTGGATGCTTGTCCAAAGAGGACAAGCAGGAAAATGGTGAAGGAAAGACGAAGATAAGCACAAGAGGACAATCAGCACGGCAGGCAGATTGTTCAAAAGGCTTCAGGCAAAGACTAGCAAGGGCCTCTAAAATTCAGAGTGCTCTACACAGCTGTGGAGGATTTTGTGTTTGGGTCTGTTTTGCTCAGTCAAGCCAACTCAAAACAGAGTTGGCTGATTTTCTCATGGGTGCAGCAGTGCACACCAGTTGAACTGGGCTGAGAACATGGAGGGACAATGGAAGAGGAGCAGGTGAGCGTGCTTCTCATTCCCACAAGTGAGTGGGAAGACGGTTTTTCACTTTCTTACAACTTTCACAAGTCAGATTGTGTTACTGAACCAAGTTCCAATGTAGCTGAGAACTGTTGCTTTAGCCTAAGATGTACATTTTGGATAGTGACTGCTCACTTTTTGTGGGTGGAATCCATTAAATCTTAAAATAAAGGAAAGACAGACAAATCATGGGGACAAGAATATTAAGAAAAAAAGGTTGGTCATAACAGAAGGCTAATGTTCTCTTTGGCATTCCAGATTCCACTCCCCCACCCTAAATTAGTAAAAAATATATTGCTCCATGTTAATTTGGTTATTTAATAGTTAATGTAGTTCTCACACTGCTTTTTGTGCATTTATTGTTTGATTCTTTAGCCAGTGTGATTCTTGTTTGAAAAACAGAGAATACTGTTTCTATAGGGATAGCTCCATTAATGTGGATGGGACTTTACAAGAATGCAAGAGCAGGAACTCTGAAGGAACTGATGGTCTACAATTTTCCAAGACTTAAAATCCTGGGAACACAGAGATAGGGAAAGGAAGTGGAGGCAGAGAGAAATAGGGGAAGAAAGTGCAATTAATTGAAGTTACACTTACTTAGTTAACTGTAGGGCATGGGAATTCAGGGAACCAAACAACAGAACAGATTTTTTAAATATATTATCTAGTTATAGTATTGTGACCAAAAAAAAAAAAAAAATTCCCCACCCACACTTGACCTCCTTATTTGAGAGGATTCATCAGCTATTTCTGTCCTGATCCCTTATGTACTCACTAGGATATTACAACTATCACCAATGAAACCTCTGCAAAAGAATTGTCTTTTGAGATTAGCATGGACTAGAAGGCAAGGTGGTAAATTTTGTAAGTGTTTGTAGGGTGCACAGATTGTTCATGAAATTGTACAGAAATAGATCCTGTCTCCTTTGCAAATGTATGAGGGCACTGACTGACAGCATACAGGACTTTGAGGCCACCAGTACACCAGTTCAATGCCTTCTTCTCTTCCCTCCATATACAGGAGGAACCCATAAAAATAATCCCTCAGATTTGCTTCAGTTTCTCTCATGGGGATGAAGCACAATCTCAAAGTCATGTTACTCTCTGTAGGACTGGAATGATTCCAGAGCTGTTGCTCAGGTGTTCACTGACTCCTTTCATTGGTGCCTATGGAAGCTGGTGGTCCTGTGTTGGAAATTGTTGATGACTCCAAATATAACCCATAGGCCAGCGGGACTCAGATATGACTCAGTCACTACACTGGCTACTTCTGCTCCCTGAGCCCCTTCATTTACTCATAATATTGGATAACTCCTTCAGAAAAAATGGTGTAAATTATATAAAGCAGAAGAACCATAAAGGGAAAAGATTAAAGGCCCTTGGTAGTAAGTCCTGGGGTGACAGGATTTTGTACCCATCCCTCTCCATGGGCAAGAAGCAGGGACCCCACTAGTGGTCTTCTTGTTGCAGTGGCAGAAAACTCTGCCGCCGTCTCCACATTGCTGTAGGGTTTTCAGTAGTGCTAGGGAGAAAATCAGGCTGCATCAGGAGGAGGACCCCAAGTCTCCTCATTTCTCCTATATGCCCCTCAACCAGAAAGAAACCTGAGTGATCTGAGAGCTGGGCTAGCGAAAGAGCAAAAAGCCACCCCACACCTTCTGTCCACACCAGCATGGGTCTAGAAGAATTCAGGGTGACTCGTCCAGCACAGATTCTCCCCACCTGATCTCTTTAAGATTGCTCTGTAGGCTTGTAGTAGAGCAGTAAGAATAGAGTTTTAAAAAATGGTCTCCCTTGATGTTCAGAAGGATAGAAACTAAGAAAGAGAAATAAAATAAGCAGAATATGTTAAGTACCTTAAGGTGGCTGAGAAGGTCTTCTCTCATGTTTGCTTTTAGTAATCTATCATCCTTTGCTATGAAATAAACTTGCATTTTAAAGGTTGACCAGCATGATTTCACTATTCAAAGAAAAGTATTTTTCCCAAAGAGAAGTAACTCCCAGAAGAACAGTTATACTTGATATCAGATAAGAAAAGACAATTCCTAATAGCAACTAATGCAATTATGCCATTTAAAGATATAACATACGTTAATCTAACAGTAAATAAGTTGTAAGCCATACATTTGTTTTAAAAAAAACACTGTTCTGGATTTTAAAGCACTACACATCAAGGTCACTTCCCCATTTAAGTCCTGACACCTGTGAGGGTCCACATATGGGGGTATTTGTTTTTAGATAAGCAAAATTAATAAACCCTGGATTATCCAATTATTGCTTATCCAGGAACTGGGTAAATCCAGTTCCTAAATATTTTCCTACTTGGCTGTGTCTTCTGGCAAATATTTGTTAACGAAAAACTAACATGTTTACATGCAAACAGAATCAGCAGTATGTTAAGAAATGCATTTTTAGTAAACTTGCAGACTGAATATTTCACTAAATAATCTGCCGATAAACCATGATGGAATCAAAATAATTACTGAGAAAGAGTAACACTTAAACTTCATGAAATGTAATTTATCTTATCTGATTAACAATGAGTTACTGATAAACTTTTAAGTTCTGTCCCACTAACATCAACTTAGCCCTACCCAGTTCAGTTCTATTTGCTATACCTCACTCTGCATTTTTAAGCCATCCATAGACTCAGTGTGATTGGATGGCCTAGAAATATCCCAAATAAATAAATAAATAAATAAATAAATAAAGCAGCAGCAATTTACTGAAAACTAGAGTTACATTATAACAAAAGGAGAGACAGAGAGAAAAAGAAATTTTACACTTGAGATTTGAAGTTGTGTTACTGATAGAAGTGTTGCCAGGTTACATAAATTTGGTTGCATTACTATGTATCTGTTTTAGCACACCTGAGGAAGTTGTGCTGAGGGCATTGACTTGACGTGAGAGCAAGTGAAGTGGCAGGCCAGCCCCACCACTGGGCAAAGTGAAGCAGCTGCCCCAGGTAGCAGGTGCTAGCGGGCAAGAAGCAGCGGCAAGCTGCTGGGAAAGAAAAGCTGCGGGAGGCACACAGCCTGCCCTGGGGCATCCCCACCCCAGGGCAGCATGCTGTTCTCAGGTGGGCTAAGGTACACCTTTCTATCACCTGTGCTGAAATAAAACACAGTGGCCAGTCTGGCCAGCCTCCTCAGAAAAGTTGGGGGGCTAAGCCTGGATAGTTCAGTAGTTAAGGGTTGGTTGATTTCAGGACTGAAGGATCCCAAAGCAAATTACCTTCCTTTGGAATCCACAGACATGGCCACAGACATATCTTTTGGCTCTTACCTTCTCCTCCCAAAAACACTTAGTGGTGGCCAGGGACTTTGAGGGCTACCTGGCAGCAGAGTATCAGTAGTATTTGCCACTTCCTCTACCCATCCTGTATTTTTTCATATCCTTTTAGTTTTCTGATTCAGCAACTAAGGTTGCGATCTCAGACATGTTTACCAGGAAGAACACACTGGACATAGAGGGACATCTGAGTGAACAAAGTTGGGATTGCACTGCACAGTCACATCTGTGACAACTTGTGTTTTAAGTATTTTTCAAGCCCTGATTTCTGCAAAAGTTTATGTTGTCCTCATAGGTTTTCATAATGGGTAACTAAAACGTGTCGCTCTGCTGTGGACTGGATGTGAAGCACTGGATGTGCTTTAGCCTGTGACCCCACCACCCCATTCCACCTCTCTGGCTTTGTCTGCTAATGTCCTCTCTCTTCCCACATAGCTGTACAAAGGGTAGATACACATACTTTAAATGCCCAGTGTTGCCTCTTAAATTGATTCTCTGGGGTAATTTATTTCTGTTAGAGAAATAGGAAAACTTCCCATTAAAATTCAAAAAAGCATTTAACACCATGCACAGGTTGGCTCTTAGCAAGGCATTCTCCCAGCAGAACAGCTATTCAGTAGCCTTTCACATTTTGGCCTGCACATTCAAAAGCAGGGGCAGTGACCAAGCAAAGGGGAAGCTCAGCTTTACCTCTTATGCTTTTCCAGTAAGCCATGCATGTACAAAAGCCTGTCAATTTTATGCATGCATCAAGGCATTGAGCAAGAGGATAGAAAACAGTCACCCTTGCAAAGAGACAAAGAGATTGGTGCATGCACTTACACTGCTGCAGATTCCATGGGATAAACCAGGTTCAACCTAGGGCTGCCTGCATGGTGCCATACTGTGCAATCTCTCTTGCCACAAATTATCCTGCTTAATTTGCATTTTTCCAGATAAACCTTCACCCTGTTTCATAAGTCTTTGGCTAGAAGTGCCACATGAATTCTCTCCCCCTTCCTGCTGCTGTGCAATACAACTTAGCTACTCTTCTGGAAGCTGACCTTCATTTTTTTCTTCTTTATTGTTTCCAAAGGTGTATAGTGCAGAAAGCTGTTGATGGGCAGACTGTGTTCAAGCTTACAATCTCTGAGAAAGAGACCATGTTTTATTATCGCACTGTAAATGGGCTGCAGCCACCGATAAAAGTAATGACACTGGGGAGAATTCTTGTGAAGGAATGGAATCATCTTAGCATGCAGGTAGGTGACACAAAAAACACACACATTTAGCATGGTTAAAGTCTTGAACTGTACGTGCAAGGTGCATCGGAACCAACATGTTCAAGTGGAAAATATAATGGTAATTTGCAGGGAGGCAAAATGAGGTCTCAATATTTTAGACTCAGGTCTTTAATAAAACAACCTAAATTAATAAAGTTTGAGCAATGGGGACTTTTCATTGGAATTTGAAGAGCTTGTTTAATTCCCACCCACAGAAAATGCAGCAGAAAATACCATTATTTCATTTCCCTCTCATAGTAGATAGTAACTTGTAGATCACAAAAACATAACAATAAAAAACAGGTACTGAATCATCTGACCAGTGATTTAAATTCATTTAAACATACCTTATCTCAACAGTTGATGGTACATGGAAAGAGATGGCACACCTAGATTGATTCCCTACCATATAGGGGACCCCTACAATATTTGCCATGTGCACCTATAGTTCCAGTTGTCGCGTGATTTTATGCTCACACAAGTACACTCTTTTATGCTTTTAAACACGTGCAGCACCAAATGTAGAAGAATAGCTTGTCTGTGGGAGCTGGATTTAATAAACATCTAGTGTTGCTGGGTTAGAATAACAGTGTCCATATTACTCTCCTAAATTATTTTCTTTAAATAAAACTTCTTATATTCCTTGCATGTTCATAGTTTGCTACATTTCTGAAGTTTATATATTATTTACTAGCTGATAAAAATGTTACTGAAACTGTATCGCGCATTCTGCACCAGGGACTACATTTTCTCAGCAATAGGCTAAACTCTGCCATATTTATTAATTTACTTATTTATAAGATTCCAGTGTGAAGATTTTGGAACAATGAATGGTAGAAGACAAGATTAAACCAATATGTTAAAAACAGGATGAATAAAATTGCATCAATAAAACTGGTTGATTAGACCAGAAAGGCTTCCTAAAATAAAAGTGCTTTCAGGAGATGCTGAAAACAAATGAATGTTGGCACCTGCCTGAATTCTAGAGGCAGGAAGTTCCCAAGAAATAGAGCCACTATGTGGATGGTTTTTCTCTGGGTCCATCTGGAACCATAGGAAACATGCTATTCAATGATGCAAGTGACTAAGCATAAGAGAGAAGTGTGTTCATGTTATCTCTGTCCAGAAGAGCCTGTAACTAGTGAACCATTCAAAGCTGGTTAAAGGCACTCCAAGCTGCTGCGGTCTCTTGGGACTCTGGCAACAATGGTGGATCTACCCCCAAAGTATGAGCCTGATCTTTATAAGGGGGTGTTGCTGCATCTCAAAAACAGGCAAAAAGCCTCTCTTCTATGTGTGTAGAGAAAGCAGTTGTGTTCTGTCAATTCTTCATCAACCACATGCAACAATTCTCACTCAGATAACATTTCTGGTCATTGCTGGATAAATCTACCCTTTCTGTCTTAGGATTGTTTTCTCTTGATTATTGTTCCTTCTGTGATCGAACAACAAATTGAGTGAATGCATTAGCTGTTGGATGGAATGCATTAGCTGTTGGATGGAAACAGTGGCCTCACCATGAAACTAAGTGGACTTTAGATTCATGTCATTACTGTCATTTTGTAGTGGATTCAGAAACTAGTGATGACTAGAATTTTGTAGTGAAAAGCTTGTATTTTCTTAAAAGGCAATATATTGTAAGACGCTTTGAAGAAGATGAATGCATTATAATAAAATATTAGGGGCTTTTTTGCTTTTTGTTTTTCTTTGTGGTAGTATTTTTCAGGGTAAAGCAGTAGCCATAGTCAGGTGTTATTCGGATGAGGAGGCAACACAGATGCATCAGGTCTGCTGGGCTGCACATGGATCCTTGCCTTCAAGGGTGCACTCCTCCTCAAGTGTGGCTACTGCAGTGGGGAAACTTTTCTGTTGTCAGAAGCTCCCTGTTTGATTTATAACCCTGATCTTCCTGTTGCAGAAGATCATCCTATTTATTTATTTATTAGATTGACACCAGGGCTGAGTGGGGACTAGACCTCAGGTAGCCCGAGTCCCAGTCCCCCACTCTTAATCACTACCCCACACAGGCTCTCCTAATCCTATGAGGATACAGAATGATTCTGCAGGGCTAATCATGTGCCTCCTGTGTCACCTTTTTACAGCAGTAATAACTCCAGAGGGTCCTCCAAAACTTCCAGAGCAGATTTGAAGTTTATTGGGGATTCTAGGGGAAGGGGAGTCCTTTCCACCAATGATGTCCATTTTGCTGATAGGTGACCTCATGTCCTGAGTTTCTCTTCCAGGGCTCAAAATTCTGAGCTGCTGGACTGGCACACAAGATCAAGCATTTATAGGCAGTGCCCTTAATAAACCCTTTTGCTACCTGTGAAAACAGCTCTAATGGGAGCTATTCTATGGGCAGCTGATGCAACTGACCTCAAACCCAATGCAAGAGATAATAAGTAGGACATAAGTAGATCAGGTGTATGCCTCTGCCAGGGTTAAGATATTGTCATGGATGTTGCATAATGTCAGATATGGCTACTCATAGCTTCAGACAGCACTCTGATTTTGCAATTAAGTGTACCCACATTTGCCAGCATTTCCTCCCCAACAAATGAATAAAGAAACAATAAAATTATCAGATTAATTAACTCTTCAGATAAGAGTTTTATCTGACGTCCCATATCTACATACGCAGGTGTAAGCTGCATTGAGATCATGCATATGATTCTGTGGTTCAGAAATTCATGTTTTCATATATCAGTTCGCCAGACTGAGAGTGGTCTCTAGAATCTACCATCCAGGACTCTTTATTTCAGCTTCAGTGTCTGCAATTATTAAATAACGTTTTTACTAGCCTTTATTTTACCTGATCATATCTGGGTAACTTTGCCATGTTTTGGCAGCTAGAAGCACATTAAAAGCCTTAGGAAGTAAGTTTAAATTCAGAATGCAAAGAGGTAACCAGAACTGAATTACTCTCCTGGGAGCAAAATGCTCAGAGTGCCTGTTGAAATCAGCATTATCATTTCAATACATGTCAAATGTGAGTCATTTCCTAGTTTAGGAAAAAAAAAATCTTTATAAATCTTTAAATCTTCAGTTCTTTCAAGAAAAGGTTAAAGTACTTATGATTTAATGAGACCGCTTTACATCATAACTGTTTGACTATCAAGAGAAAACTTGTCCTTTCCAATTTGTGAAATCCTTTTTTATTATTTTCCTCAAATGTTTTTAGGGACTCTATATTTTATGGTTGATGCCAAGAAAATGACAATCTTAAACAGAAAGCAAAACATTTACTTCTGCATTACAAGTATACAAAGTAAAGCAAGAATGCATCCCCAGGTCCCTAGGCTACGATAAAGGCATCTAGTTAGTTCCATCCTACTTTGGTCTCTTAGTCGTTTCTGTATCGTAATTTTCAAAACTTTGTTCATTGGCTAAGTGCGCTAACTTATGCATTTTTTAAGGACTACAATTTTCATCCTTCCCTGGCCAAGTGCTCTATAGTCATTATATATGCATTGATCAGCCCTTATACTAAAGTTCTCAGGGTAGCTCACAACAAAATAAAAAACTATTTACATTTGTTAATAAATGACAAGAATCCAAGTCTAAATACAGCATAAAAATGCAAGTAAAAACAACTTAGGGTGCACTCCGACAGCCTCTGGACAGGTCTAGAGGGCCATAGGAGAAATCAGAGTCCCATTGTGGACCTCAGAAATATGCTCTAAGGTCAGAGCTGGGACTTTGTATTCAGAGCACTTTCCCTCCACCCTCGCCAGCTGCAGCTCTGAGGTTACAAGTGCAATTTCAGAGCTGCTGTTTTCTTGGCTTTCTTGGACAGGTCAGGCTCCATGGGTATAGACAGTACCCTTGTGGTGCCTCAGGAACAAAACTGGCCATCTAAGTCTTTTGCCGGATGGGAGAAGTATGCTCCTTCTTGCTTCAAAGTGCACCCATAATCCTCCAATTTTGGGAGCTCTACCAGGCACATATTCAGAGAAATCTAAGATTCTTCCTGTAGTAATAAATGGCCCTAAGTATGTGCCAGGCAAGCATCTCTAGGAAGAACATTCAAAAGCCAGAACCATTGCTGAAAAGTTCATCTTCTTCATAGCCACCTGACAAACCTCAGTACGTCTCGGGACTCTGAGAAGAGTGCTCAAAAGTATTTGTTCTTCAGGCACAATGGTCTGAAGCCACAAAGGACCAAAAGCTCAACATCAGAGCCCAGAAACCAACTGGCAGCTAGTGAAGTTGGAAAAGCACTGATGTGATATGCTTACATTGCCTGCAGGCTCACAGTACTGTTCTGAAAGTAGATTGTAACCCTATAGCTACTTATATGCAACTAAGACCTGATGAACTGAATGGGATTTACTTCTGAGTATGCATGTATAAGATCAGACACTCAGGGAGTTCCTGACAATTTTCAGAGGGCCACATGGAACACATGCTTTCATGAGCCAGTAGGCATGGTCACCAGATGTGCACAACTTAGACAACTGGAAGATACGTTGTATATGTAAGCCATCCCAAGACGATCTGTAGGGGATGGGATAGAAAAGCTTTTAATAAATAAGTAAAATAAATATGTGGGGTTGGCAGAATTCAACTTCATGTTTTCTGAAAGGCTTTCTAGCTATTATGAATCAAAGTATATTGGCAGAAACCCATCATGCATTTGAAATATGGTGCTAACTTGTTTCAGTTGGATTACAGTGGACTGCAGCATAATAAAATGGACCCAGCCCACTTATTTGGAACAAAATATCTGTGTAACTTTGCCAGCACATGCTGCTTCATGTCATTATTGCAGCTGTTCTTGTGTATATTTGACAAGTGGTAAAAAAACTGTCAAGACCTTTACAAAATTGAATGAGAATCCCTGAATAACAGCAACAAACTGTGAAACACAGAAATGCAAATAAATAAATGGGATACTTAACTGAATCAAAAATCTATGTGATACATGTTTGTTGAAGAACATTTTAAACACTCTTTGGTATTTATATTTTATTATTATAATTTATCATAGTTTTAATTCCTGTTTGAACATATAATGTTATACACTAATTTGGGTAATTTTAACAGACATATAGTTGAAATGTTAATGATGAAAATAACACAGAAACCTAGAAAGGCCAAAATCCTGAAGTGTTCTGATTACAGAAAAATGCATTTATTTTGTAACACAGAGAATTCAATACCAGAGTCAAACAGGTCATTAATTTGTGTGGGCTGAAATGTGTATCTTATTTTTCCTATTTAGGTCTAGTCAGGCAATTTTGAATTCCTATATCAAATCTGGAATAGAGATCAGTGATGTAAAAGAAATGTAAATTGAAAGAGATCATGTAACCTTTACATTACACTGAATTCTTACTTACATTGGAAGAGAACTCCTCACACAAAAATAGGCAAAGGTGTTTGTGGTTGCTTATTTATATATTAGTACAGTGTTCACTTTTGTCCACTGCACTCTAAGAAGAATGTATTTTAAAATGTTGAAAATCCAAATCCCCACCTCATGACAGTTGGATTGAGGAAGTGTTAGAACAAGCAGGTTCATAATAGTCAGTATGCCATCTGGGAACACACACGGGAAAGAGGTTGCTAGTATGCATCTTTGATGTAAGACAGACTCAAAATATATTAAATCTTCCTGCGCACTTACCTTTGCTTCTCCTTCCCCACATACTTTTTTTTCATGAGTGTTGTGGTTGTGGAGGTGGAAAATTGGCAATGACAAATGTTGGAGAAGGAGTGGGGTAACAAGTGTGTTTGTGTATCTAAAAATATTAAATAAAAGTTACTTTTTACAAAGTACAGCAGATATAGGAATGAAGTCAGAAAGGGCAATGAAGATGGTCAGCAATGTGGAAAAGAAGTCAGACAGACTTGTTCCCATGTTAAGTCTGGAGAAGGCACTCTTGAAAAGCCTGAATAGCTGAATAGGCTTAGACTTGTCTTGCTGCCCTAGTGGGCAAGTCTTAATAGGCTTAAGTTACAGGCAGATTTTGTATCATTTGTATTTTAAGAGAAACGTTTTGATCATAAGAGCGGTTTGATAAAGGAACCAGTTACCTAGTGGTGGGTCTCCCTAGTTGGACTTCTAGTTCAGGATATTCTTGCACTAGATCATGTAGAAGGTCCCTTTAACTGTATGAATCTGTATATCCTATTACAGAAACAGACAGGCCAAGGTGCTTTTCTCTGAAAAGCCACCTGTTCAACATGCAAGCCTCGCTGGACAGTTGACTCTGAGGAGTCTTCATGTGGGGATTAGTTGGTGGTGTAGGGAGGTGGGTGTTTACAACATTTGCTGAACATTGTGAAACAGGGCATCCTTTGGGACAAGTTAGGCTTATGCATAAAGGACAGAGTCCATCTGAAACAAATTAGAACCGGGTTGCTGGTTACTTGGTGGCAGAGCAACTTCTAAACTGAACCTTGAGGGAAAAGCAACACACTTTGGGTTGAATAATTCTAGGGGATGAAGAAGTAAATGTTTTCAGTTGCTCAAATGGGAACTGGGAGGGAGTGACACCTTCCTTTTCATATATGGTGAAACCTGATAGCTTGTCAAAGAGCTCTAATGGTGATAGCAGAAGACACATGTACCAGGGACATCTAGAGAAGGAAATTACTTATGGGTATTTCTGTGCTAATGCCAGAAGACTCTAAGTCAAGTTAGGACAGTTGAGGGACCTGGCTTTAAAGGAAAGGTTAGATACAGTGGATCTAAAGGAGACCTGGTGAAATGAAAAAAGTGGTGGGATACAGGAATATCTGGATAAAAACTATATAGGAAGCACAGGGGAAGACATACTGGAGATGTCACTCAGTAGATCAAAGAGGGCACAGTGCCAAGCAGACCAGAAAACTTCAGAGGGATAGAATCCTCGCAGAAGAACCGTGGGTAACAATACCAGGCTCAAAAACTAGTTTAGCACACTGGTCATGCTATCATTCCCTAAAACCAGCATGCTCAGGGTGATCTTGAGCTGGAAAATGGAATCAGGAAGGCCTCCAAATTAGTAAATTCAATTAATCGCACATGTACTGGATAAACACATATTCTGTTCACACAGAGAGATTAAATTTATTGATGCCCTAAGTAGCTGTGCTTAGACCAGCTGGTCATGGAACCAACAAGAGGGCAGATGATCCTGAATTTAATCCAAAGTGGTGCTGTCCAGAGCCTACTATGAGATGAGAGTGTTGTTGAACAATCAGAAAAAGTTACCACAGTGCTGTCAGATTTAATGTATATTTAACTGGAAAATAGTGACCTCCAAGGTCCACTTTTGATTTCAAAAGAGGAAACTTCTCTAAAATGAGTGAACTAGCAAAAAAGGAAACTGAGAGAGACAAGAAGGTTAGAACTCTTCAAAATGCATGGAGTACCCAAAACCACAACTAGAGAAGCTCAGCTCCAAGAGTTAGGAAAGATAGTACCAAGTCCAAGAGGTCACGAGCTTAGTTAACAATGTCTAGGAAACAATTTGAGAAAAGTGTTCCTTCAGAAAATAGAAGTTTTGTCCAATGAAGAGAACAAAAAGGAACAAAATTTACACAAAGTAAATGCAAATGGACAGTCAGAGCTGCAAAAGAGCATTTTGAAAAGCATATTGATAACAATATTGAGGCCAATAATGTTTTTTTAAAAAGTTTATCAAGTAGAGAAACAGTTGGATCACTGGAAGACAAGCAAGTTAAAGGAGTAGTAAAGAAGGATGAGGAGCTGGCAGAAAACCCAAGTAAACTATATTCATCTGTCTTTGCTACCATTCACTAACCATTTAGAGTTCTTTGAATGTCAATCAACAGGTAGACAGGATGAAGCTGTAGATATTGTTTACTTGAACTACAAAAATACTTTTGATATAGTTTCTCACCAAAGTTGCCTGAGCAATTTCACAGTCATGGAATAAAAAGGGACACCCCCTTATGGATCAGAAACTGATAAGCAAACAGAGACGCCAAGTGGGAAGAAATGTCAAATCCTCCCAGAGGAGGGATGCAAACAGTGGAGGTTCTTTATTGGGAACCAGTGCTTTTCAAGCACTCTGACTTTTAAATTAAGAATAAGCAAATCAGCCCAGTTTGCTTACCAAATCAAAATATTTTGGGTTATTAAAAAGGATTATAAAGAGCTCCAGAAGCATCCTATCAAATTAGGGTGGCTTTGAATCACTTTCAAAGTAACAAACACAGTTTGCATTAGTAGGTGTTAAATAATGGAGAGCCAGTGTGGTGTAGAGGTTTAGAGCATGGGACTGGGACTCAGACGATCTGGGTTCTAGTCCTTGTTTAGCCATGGAGCCACTGGGTGACTTTGGGCCAGTCACAGACTCTGAGCCCAACCTACCTCACAGGGTTGTTGTTGTGGGGATAAGTTGGAGGAGGAGAATGATGTAAGCTGCCTTGAACCCTTTGTAGGAAAAAGGCAGGATATAAATTGATAAATAAATAAATAAATAAATCACACAGGAGCAGAAATCCCAGCTTCACATGTAAGGTAGGGGTGATTGACCAAGAAAGAGGTCCTAGAGTTTTGGTGGACAGCTTGATGAAACAGCTTATTGACCCAATGTGTATCTGCTGTGAAAATAAGGCAAATTCCATGTTAGGAAGAGTTGGGAAAGGTATTGAAGATGAAACTGCCAAGATTATATTTCCTTTATACAATCACACTTTGGATATTGTATACAGCTCTGGTCACACCTGCAAAATAATACTTCAAGGTTGGAAAAAGCACAGAAAAGGACAACTAAAATGATCAAGGAGCTGGAGCAACCTACATATAAGAAACTTCTGGGGAAATGTTATGATGTCTGGGTCAGTTTAGTTCAAAGAAAATGCCAGTGAAGGGACATATGATAAGGTATACTAAATAATGCACACTGTGGAGAAAGTGACTAGAAAGACAATTCTCTCTCTCTCTCATGATCGTAGAATGTGAAAGCATCCTATGAAGCTGATTGGTAGGCGATTCAGCATTTCTTCAGACAGCACATAGTTAAACTATGGAATTTATTTCCACAATTTGTAGTGAGGGCCACTGTTAGGGTTTCTTGAAGAGGAAAATTGGACAAATTTCTGGAGCAGAGGGCTGCCAACGGCTTCTCTTCCTGCTGACTTATGCTGTCCCCAGAATCAAGGGCAGCAGGCCAGTGTGTCCCAAGTGCTGCAGAGCATGAGCATCACAGTGCTATTACATTCCTGCCCTACTTGCTGGTTTTCCATAGATAGTGGGTTGGCTGCGCAAGGGACCGGGTGGACCTTTGGTATGGTCCACCGTTGGATCTTATGACAGTTCTCTTGACAGTCTTCAGCAGTTTCAGGGCTTCCAAATAAATGGAAAGGGTACCAAAAGAAAAGAAAGAGTGTGGGGCTGTCTTCTTTTTGCTGTGTGTGCAGATTCCACCTTTTCCACTGTTATAGAAATTCCTGCACTTGTCCTAGAGTGCCATTCAGATTGTCAGTGGACTGACATGGGGCAGGGATGGTGCTCTGTGGTTTGTACTGATTGTACATCTGAGGCATTGGGGTGGGTGGGGCGGAATCCCATGCGGATATGCATTAAATACAGAAGTGGTTCTACTTCAACAGCACCCTATGGATTAATCAATGTGTACTCCTTTCACTTAATCTCTCTTATCTCTGCAAGCAGTTTCTTATTCTTTGGGTGATAAAGAACAAAGATTTCCTTCAATAACAATACCTTGTTTGACATCTATATTTCACTGCTAATTTACATGATTACATACAGTTTAGAGGGTGGAGAGGTAGAACCCCAAATCAGTAGTAGAATTGTAATTTTTAAGTGGAGGGGGTGGCAACAATGTCTGTGTCAGCATGAGATTTTATCAAATGAAATCCAGAGCTTTTTATTTAAATTAATGTTGATAAATATTTTTGATGTTGCTGTTTGAGTTTTAAAAGGTAAATTCATAAACCCTTAGTGCCTCTTTTGATGTTATAATAAAGATACTTAGAGTTGGAATCCAGAGCCTCTTGTAATTAGACAGAAAAATAAAGATAGGATATATCAGGGAAGCAATTGTTCATGATGGGCTTTCAGATGCAGCAATGAGTATCTGTTTGATTATGGTTTGTTGTTAGGGCTCTAGTTCTATTCTATTCATGTTTGTTATGAAACTGCCTTTGTCTAAATTTGGTACCACCGTTAAAGGTACAGGATTACTTTCTGCTCTTTTGCATCTGCTCACTGTATTCTTTGTCATTTGTGAAAGTAATGCCCATGTTTCAGAACGCCAGTGTTTATATGGTTTGTTTTTAGTTGCTTTTGCTTTGGGGATGTTAACGTGCAACTCTTCTTGCTCAAGAGCCAGACCTTGTTTCTCTGCTGACTGAATTGATCGGACCTCTTTATTCTGGCCAATAACTGAGGGAATAACAAGGCTTTCAAGTCTTCTCATCATTCAGGGGATAAGGAAAAGTATTCCTTTAGATTATTCCTTTCCTTCTCTCTTATGGAGTCCCTGCCTCATCCTAGCATTTTAAATGGTAGTACTGTTTTGCAAGGATATTTGCATTTCTGATTAAAAACTATTTTTCCAGGTTGATTTTTGATTATTTTTGGTAAAATCTTGGTATGTTTTACAAGTTGGACAATTGCACTCAGGAGTATGAAGCACTGAGTTCAGGGGCACTTAATTCCAGGTAATGATGCATAAGATTACAGTCCTGTTCCTAAGCTTAATTCTGAAATTTTATTAGTGGTGTGCTTGATTCTTTGTCCTGGATGCCTGTGTTTTATGATAAAGGCTTTACCCAGAGTGTAGACCTCTGATTACATACATTTGAAAAATAGTGTATCTCTCCCATGACGGTGCATCATGACTATGAATTATCCTTGGATGGCATGGCTGTGGGGGCTGCCACAAATTGTCACTGCTCCATTAAAATCCTGCATTCTTTTCCCTCCCCTGCACTATGCGTGAATTGTGGGCAGCCTTGCACTTGTAACGGCTGCAGAAAGAAGAGATGTGGCAAAAGACTGCCTTGCAGTGCCGCCTGCTTTGCATCTACCAGCCACTGGAAGATGGCACGGAGTAGTTATATAGGGCAATCTGGTCTGCGTTTGGTTTGCTTGCTGCGCACACCCTTCCCAGGTATTGTAGTATGGCAGGTTTTCCCCCCATTTGACCCAGACTACTTAGGGGAAGAAGGTGGGTCTCCACCCCATCCCTGTTCAGCGCTACAGTATCGGAGACCCTGTTTGCACGTCACAGCAGCAGCTTCTGAATTGTTTAATTCAGTGGATGAGAAGAACATGTGAGATGAGAAGAACATGTGAACATGCTGCGTACTCATTGTTTCCATTTTAAAGAGCAACCCAATAATGGCTTATTCTCAGCAACTGGATTGAACAACTCAGAATAAACTCAATAATTGCCTATGGTTTGTTGCTGAATTAACCCTTGATTGTTTCTGAGTTCATATGTGAGATAACAGGGCATTTCTGGTTGTTAATTCCAGTCAGAAACATTGAGCTTGCACTGCCTGGTCATCTCTACAACTCCTGGTTTAAACAACCCAGGAATTGCCTTTCTGAAGTACAAACAAGTCCAGGGAGAGTATTTTGTTGTTTGTTACTTTTTAATCCACTGGAAAGACCTCTCATGTAGGTTATCTTTTATAGGACTGGTTTAGGTTAAGGACTGGCACATTTAGATATGCTGGTGAGAAACCAGAGGCATCACTTCAAGGGTAGCAAGGTTCAGTAAGAACCACCAGGAGCCTTATGAGCCTTACCCACTCAACACTTTTCAGTTGGCCAAGACACCCTCAGCATATCTGTGATGGTCTGGCTGTGTACAGAGTAAAATTGTTCACTTCTCTGAGGCTTTGAGTTGGTGATGGTGGCAATCAAGACAGATTCTTCACTAAGTCAGCTGATGACACTTACTGGCCTGTACTGAGGTTGGAAGGTTAATAAAATTTTAGTTGAAGTTTCAACTTGTTGCAGATTCTTAAGATTAATAAAAATATAGTTCTTGCTTAATTCAAGAAAGGGATCTCACCTCTTTGTTTCCACATCCAAGTGAAATGCATCATTTCTCTTCAGTGCCATTTTTTTTACTAGTGTATAATAGGCCTTTGCACACCTATATAAAGACCTTAGACAGGAACTGCCATGTCAGTGTTTTCTTTATAGCAACTGGCTCATGGTTGGTGTTAAATTCACTATTTAGTAATTGTGGCAGGCAGCAAGAGTAATGAACCTTTTAGAATTTGGAACTTCTCAGTCCACTAAGATTCTTTTTGCAAAGGCAATTCATGATGCACTTGATTTGTTATGTTTCAAATATATGCCTGCATGTTATAGGTGAGTATTAAAAGCTTTTGCAGGATGCACATAAGGAGGCTTTTAAGATTAACAGGAATAGCTAAGGCCAGATTATCAGGGTCAGACCAAATTCTGGTTTCTTTCTGCATGTGTGAGGTTAAATTTGTATTAAAACAGAGCTAGTTCTTCAACATCAAGTTAATTGCTTCAGGTGCTCACCAGAGCCCCATCACTGGTTTCTTCCGTCCTTTTAATTTACATGGTTCTTTGAGGGATTCAGGTTGAACTAGTGGCACTACGTACAAAAGGAAAGACTTGGATTGAAGGAAAACCATTTCCCGTTGAGAAGGGATTAACATTGTAGGAGATAGTGAGAAAGAAAAGTAAAGGAGGGCAAAGAGAAAAGCTAAAATATCTTTTAGACAAATGCTAGGAGCATATGTAATAAGACTGCTGAATTGGAGTGACATGTTTTCAAGGATAAGAAAGATATTATTGGAATAAGAGAGACAACCAAGAAAATGAAAGGGGATTTAAAATGCCAAGATAGAGAAAGAGTTTTAGTGAGGGGAGAGAACTAATATAAAGCTGGAAGAAAGGTAGTAATATTGGTGAAGGATGATATTGAATTTGCAGGAAAAGTTAAAAAAAATCTGAAATACTCCTATAAACATTTTGACTGATTCAACAGAGAGAGTTTGTGTAGTTGTTGAGGGCAATACAAAGTAGCTGGGATATTTTGAATGTTGCTATTTAGCCAAAGAAATAGTCGAGGACTTTGATCACTGGTAGGATAAGAGAGGATTTGAGGAGGGAAGGGATTTGCTGGTGAATAGCTGACATATTGAGAGTTTTTAAAAGAGCAAAATTTCCAAAAGCGCACATGTGATTGCACTTTTATACAGTTTGCGAAGAAATCTTGAGCTCCTGTGGGAACACCATATGAATATTGTTGTGTGAGGGGTACATTTCAGTCTGAATTTGTATGTGAATATGGTGAACAGGCAGGATCAAACAGTAATATAAGCATTCTGTTTTAAACACATGTGAAAGTATGTAATAGACAGCCAAAATGGTCCCAAAGTTATTGATTTTTTTTAAAAGTAAAGCCAACGTTGAAAGAAAGAGCTAAAATGCTCCAGGGATTTTTTCCTGCAATCCTGTGATGAATGGGAAATCCACTCCACACAAGTGAAAAATATCCAGCCTAGGAAATGCACCAAGAAGCTGCAATTAAAATTCATCCCAGTTAAGTCAAAAAAGGGAAAAGCCGATATGGGCCTGAGGCGAAAGAAAGAAAGGCAAAGAGACAACGTGCTCCTCCCGACCCTATTCTTCTGCCTTTCCCCCTCACTCTTCTTTAGCAACCCCCCTTTATCCTCCCTCGATCCTCTGTTTTATGACAGTTCTGTCACTCTGATCCCCTGATGAGGTTTCTTTTTCTGTCTTCTGTCTCTGCCATTGCTTTGCAGAGCAGCGGACAAATCCTTAGAAAGAAGGGTTAGCAAACATCTCTATTTTCCACTTTTCCCCCTACTTTTTGAGGTCTTTTTGCCCCTCAGACTGATTTCAGGACTTAGATATTCCTAGAGAACCTGATCATTATGCCTACCTTACTGATGTAAGAGTTTGCTTAATAAAGATGCAAAAGAGAAAGCAGGTGAACCATTAAATGTTGGACTATTATTCCTTCAAATAGTCTGTATATGTTGTTTGTTTGTTTGTCTGTTTTTGTTCTTTAAAAAGTTGCACCACAATAGCAGGTGATGTTAGATCTGATGTTACATCAGTGAAGTCCTTGCAGAAATGGGCAGCTAAGCCCTGGGATGTGTTTCTTTTGAGTTGTAAAACATGAAGAATTGGGTTTGATGACAGAGATTCCCCAAATGAGATCTTCTCTGTACAAACAATACCAACAAGCCAATTTCTATTTCAATCACAGCTCCAACAATTATATTAAGATTGTAAAAGATATAATATGTGGAAGTCAAGATTCTTAAAAGATGGCACTACTTCTCCAAGAGTGAAAAAGCTTGTTGTAGAGAGGTTCAGTGTGTTCTTCGTTCACAAAGTGCTAAACATTTTGAATCAGGCAAAATGCTTAACTAAACATAACATGCAAACATGTATAACAACAACCCTTCATCTTAGGAAAAGCATCTTTTAGAGAAGAGAAATGGTGGACAGAGAGATTTTTTAACAAGCTCTGCTTTACCTATTTCTTCTTGGGGACAACATTTATTTATTTGTTTGTTTGTCACTGCCAGTTGGGCTCTCTGGGTGGTTTACACATTTTTAAAGACATAAAACCAATAAATAGTTATTATTAAATAAACAATAGATAATGATAAATAAAGGAAATACAACAAAAATTGACAACCCACAGCAACTATAATAAAATTAATATATGGCATAGCAACAATTAAAACAATTAAAACAAATGCTATCTATTAAAATATCTGGGAAATAACAAAGTTTTCACCTGGTACCAAAAAGAGAACAAAGAGGCACTCGTCTTTGCCAGGCACGCCTCCTTGAGGAGCATGTTCCAAAGATGGGATGCTGCTACTCTAAGGGTGCTTCTCCTCCTCTTCATTGCCCAAGCTTCTTTTACAGGGGTGGGGTCCCTGAGAAGGACCTTAGCAGATGATCTCAGGGGCTGGGTAGAATCATACAGAGAAAGGTATTCCTTCAGATAGCCTGGCCCAAGTAATTTAGAGCTTTATAGGTTAGTCTCAGCACTTTGAATTGGGCTCAGACTTCAGCTAGCAACCAGTGCAGCTGAAAAGAGGACTGGCATAATATGATCCCATGAGCCAGTCCTCGTTAGCAGCCATGATGCCCAGTTCTGAATGAGCTGGCATTTCTGGACTGTTTCCAAGGCAGCCCCACATAAAGCGTATTACAGTGATCCAGGTAAGAGGTTACCAGAGCATGGGTCACTCTGTCCAGACTCTGTCCAGGTAGGATCATAGTAGGTAAATCAGGCTAAGCTGATAAAAGGTGGTCCTAACCATTGTGCCCACTTGCGATTCAAGCCACGATTCTGCATCCAGGAGTACCTCCAAACTACAAACCTTGTTTGGTAGGGGGAGTGTGGCCCCATCCAGGACAGGCTGAATATCTGCCAAATGGACAGACTATCCATTTGCCCTGCTAATTTTCAGGCATCCTTGCAAACATTCGAATAGAAAGGATTTGAGCTGGAAGAGCACATGGGAGAAATACATTTTACCTGTGCTTGGAGATTGGGGGTGGGCATGTGAGAACCCAGCTGCAAGTGGAAGAGTTTGAGAATATTTATGGAAATCTAATTTTCTGTAGCTATCCTCCTGTTCTCAAAATCTTGTGAGATTTTCTGGAGCAATTCAGAAACAGCATTAGAGCAGAAAAAAAGCGGGTTTCTGAAGTGTGAGTTGGTGGGCCAGGACTTTCTTTCAAGCTGAGCAAATGTGTTCATGCAATAAAGCTGCAATGGAAGAGCTATGATTCTCCTTGTACTTCAACAAGAACTGTAGGCGGCTTCTTCAAGCTGGGTATGCGGAACAAAAATAGTATAGGTTGAGTGTTTCGGAGGCACGGTTAAATGCCTTACTGAGATCTGGTATAATTTTAGAATGTAGCCTATATGATTCCAGAATCAAAACAGATCCTTTTCCTTTACTGATTTCACTGAGCACACACTTCTGTCTCATTGTAGAGTTAAGTGAGTATGTACCCAACTAGGACCTTGACGGGAGACATCTGGAGCCTCTGTCTATTTGTTCAGACTTGTAACATGCATTGCCCTGCCCTTTGGCTCAAGGACTTCCAGGGAAGTGTAGAACAAAATGGCAACAGGGAAACTTAATAAAAGAAAGCCTTTCAAAGGCCTTGGCAATAAAAACATTTGAGGATGTTTTGGTGAATCCAACTGGTCCAAAATCGGGCCGCATGATTAGCAGCAGGTGCCAGCTCATGGGCCCATATAACTCCAATTTTACATAAGCTGCATTGGTTACTGGTTGAAGCCCGGGCTCAATTTAAAGTGCTTCTTTTAACATAAAAACATCAAATGGCTTAGGACCTGGCTTTCTAAAAAAAAAAAAGTCTTTTCTCATATATACCTACCCACCTATTAAGATCAGGACAGGAGGTCCATTTGAGAGAGCCATCCTTCAAGGAGGTGAGGAGGATGGCAAAGAGAAGAAGGACCTCCTTGGTAGCTGTCCTTCATTTATAGAATATACTTTCCAGATAAATCTGTCAGGCACAAACACATTTGTTCTCAATTTAGTGCTAGGAGAAAGCATTCCTCTTCTCCAGATGTTTTAATAATTGTTTAAATACCTGACTCACATTGATTTGTTAATCTGTTGTTGCCATCCTGCTCACTTGATATAATTTTAATGGTGTAGTGTTATCTTGTTTTGGTTTTATATAAAGGGTTTTATTGTTTTAGTAGTCTGTAATATTGATAGCTGACTATAACCTGCTTAGACACTCCTCTACAATTAGTGGGAGGCATATACATTTATAAATAAATAAATATATAAATGTTTTTTCCATCTGATATTGAAAGATGAATGGGTGGCAGGGTCATCTCCCCAAGGAAGGTTGGGGTCTATGACCAAGGAGGCCCTGTCCCTTGTCACCAGCTGCTTCATCGTAGGAGGACGTGGAGAAGATCCTGGCAGTCATGACAAAGAAGGCAGTCTGTATTATAAGCTGCTTGAACTTTGTAAAAGGCCATTATTTGCTATCTATACATCTCTGTTGTTGAGGGCCTTTAACTTGAAGCCTACTTAGGATTGTAATAACATGAAGGTTGTCAAGTATGTGGCAGACCACAGTCCATGACGAGTGAAACTTTATCAGGGTGGGTAACAAATTGTGCAGCCCCTGGTTGAACATAAAGCAAAAGGAGAGAGAGAGAGAGAGAGAGAAAGAGAGAGAGAGAGAGAGAGGTGAGACCATGGTGACTTCAAGTGGCCTTTAGCTGTCAATCATATATGTATTCCTTCATAATGAGTTGTGATGCTTTATTAACTGTGGGAACTTGCAGAAGGCCAAGCAGGATGGCACGGTCTCGTGGCCTCTGCCCACTTGATGACCGACCGGCCAATTTCCAATGATGCTATGAAGGATCATAAAGTTTAGTTCTATGTGCTTTGTGATGATAGTTGCATCTATATTTAAAGCTTTCTGTCACTGAAGCACTCTTGGTGTTGTCAGGCTGTCTGTCTGGCTGGATGAGCTGCAACTTCTTGCAATTGAATGTCAATAAGACCAAAGCAATTTTGGTTGATTCATAGCACCAGCTTAAGCATATTCACTTTCACAGATTACATTTGACAGATAGTTACCTTCAGTTGAACTCTGTGGTTGGAAGCCTTGGTGTACTCTTGACAGAGAGCTTAAAAGTTGATGCCTAATGTTTATTTCATGCCTTCTTTTCACCTGAATGGGGTTGCCCACATTAATATATTCAGAACAGAAGTTTTAGTGAGTACAGCCGTTTTCTTTAGGTGATGTGCCATCCAGATTCAAGTAGTAGCTTGGTTTCCCAATTAGGCAGGTCTTAGATTGAGAAGATAAGAGGATCAACAAAATTTAGGGTTTCTTGCCCTCTCCCATCCAAGTAATAAATCAGGGATTATTGATCTGGCACGTGAACTAGAAGACAAGAATAGCATAAAGGGAGCAAAAATGCAGAAATGGAACATTTCTGGAGTATTCTGGGCTAGAAACATTTCTGAGTAGAGAGTATTCCTCAGCGGTAAAGCACATTCTTTGTATGCTTTAGTGTTCAACCCCTACCAATTCCAGTTAAACACATATTAGGCTTATATTAGGGCTGATGGACCTGTGGCCTGAATGAGTATAAGGCAGCTTTGGGTTCTTATAAATTCTAAAGAAACATTTTTGAATGCATTTCCTACATGTGTAATCAGCATAGCTATACATTGGAAGTCCTGCTAATAAAGTATTGGAGCACATGCCTAACTGGAGTTAAATACCAGAACAATGTAAAAAAGTGCCCACAGCAAACAGAGATGTGCTAAATGTAATTCCTCATGTTTAGAGAATTTTCCCTAGTCAAGCAGGCTTACTGGTGTAGAACAACATCTCACAAAATGTGGCCTGAACAATGTCTGTTGTTCATATGTCATCATTTAAGAACATCAGAAGAGTTTTCCTAGATCGGGTCCATCTAGTCTCCTCAGTTCATTTTCTTTTATTACGTTTCTATACTAATCAATAGCCAGTGCTCCTTGGGTGGTTTATGAAGATTATAGACCTGAAAAATGCAGTGTTGTACATAATAGAAATACCATATATGTACAAATAAGGAAACAAAGATCTTGCTCGGTCTCTCTCTCTCAGACATATACAATTTTAACAATCAGCAATAAGAAATTCTCTGCCCTGATTAACAATCTTAAGCTGAATGAATCAATGAACCAAGGAGTAAATAGAGCAAAATAGTACACTCAAAATAAAAATGTGAAAACCTTTAAACCAACTTCAAGTGATATGCGTGTTTGTGCGTGTACAGCCAAAAATTCACATGTGTGTGACGTCCATCTAATATACAACAACAATATTAGGCAAAGTGACACATATATCCCTAAAGAATACAAAATGAACCTATATAAGAATAAACAATGATTGGTGGTCTTATACAGACCTGAAATCAATAACATTACATTATGCAGTGACAGACGATACTGAACTCCATTGGACAATGTGTATGTATAAATTGTAGTCAAAAATGCAATGGGGTGTGGTAACCACCATATCCTAAGTAAATTCAGGGTATTTCTATGCAGCAGTAATCAGCAGACATTGTCTGACAGACTCCCTGTACAACGATAATAACCTATTATTGCTATTATATTATCTCTGTTCAACTTTTGGAAATTACATAGGATTGGCTTACCAATGGTAAGTTGTAATGAAATGATACACATTGTTGGTTGTCAAAAGATGAAAATTGTTTTTGCAGGATCATAAATCTATGCCTAATTTTCTTTATTGGTTGTAAGTAGCAGCCAAACTTGTTCCTAACATGCTTTAAAACAATACAAGAAGGCAATGGGATAATAAGTTGTCTCAGAAACCTGAAGCAACTGTAACAACATATATTTATTCCTGGGTTCATTGATTTGCCTGGCTTGTATCTTGTCTTGAGGGATCTCTTCCCCTTGCTTTTACTAGTTCAAAACCTTATCATATGCTGCCAATTGCTTGACAGAAAAGACAGTCCGAACCTGGCTTTGAAAAAATAACAATGACGGCACCAGGCAGGCTTTGCTAGACATGTCATTTCAGAATCATGGAGGCATCATCACAAAGGTCCTCTTCATGGCTGCCACCTCCTGTGCCACCTTTAGGAAGTCTACAAACAGGATGTGAAGGGAGCAGCCCATCCACAGTTTCGCTCCAGTAACAGGTGCTCAGTGGCTGACTCAGTTGACTCTGAGTAGAGACTACACATAGCATCAGGACCAATGGTCACTGATAGACAAGTCTCTGAATCTGTCAAATCATTTGAGTGGGATGCATACTCCCATGAGTCTGAAAAGACTCGTGCTTGTTTTGTAGATGTACAGATTTTTCTTTGTACCCTTTCAAAAGTGCCCATATTGCACAGACTTCTTTTATTTTGCACACCACAAGTTCAGTAATCTCTGGAAATTGTATCTGTGGAAGAATACAACTTGGGGAAATCTGTTTTTTTAAGAAAAACCTTGACATAGCAAATTTCTCACATATCATCTGCACAGTGTCTTTTTCTGCAGAGGATGGACTGGGACTAGCAATCCCAGAATCCCTAGTGTTGAAAATGACTTTACTTGTGTACTTTTCTCTGAGCAGAATTCCTTGGAGTTGCCCTTGCAAAACTGAGCTTCCCTTTCAGAACAGTAGAGGGTGCAGTTTCCATGAAATGAATTAGACATCCTTCTTTTTCCCGTTAGAGATCATGTGCTTTTGATAAAATAAGAGGGTTTTATCCTATCAACATCCAGTCCCTTAATATAGACTTGGATAATAAATCTTTCTGGAGGATTCAGCAGGAGGGGACTCCTGGACAGAATGCGATGAGGCCCAGGAGACTGCTGGAGAGGAAGAATCCCTCAAAATCAGGCAATTTTCCCCTTCCTGGACTCCACCCCACGTTGACCAGAAAGCCTCTTCACCCTTCAGAGAAGTTTTTCAGGAGCTGCAGTGGATGAAGAGGGAATGTGCCTTTTCTTTCTGTGAATGTCTTTAAGTTAACTTATCTTAGGATCAAAGCCATAGCATTTTCATCAGTTCCATTTTAGCTACTTAAAAGGACACATCAAAAAATCGGGGTGTATGGCAAGACAGAATTCCAGCTCAAGTGGCATCACAGTTGGTAGACAGATCTGCAAGTTTTGTTTCCAGCTTAGATGTTGCCATTGGTCTGTCAGCTATGATGCAGATAAATTATCTGCGCTCGCTTGTCCTCCTGGACGTCATCCTTTGATTTCTGCTCTGTTAACATGGCATTTGCATCTTTTTTTGTCTTGTGGAGAACAAGGCCCTAGACAAATTCTTCGTGACATATGCAGAGAAGTGCTTTCATGTTAAAGTGACGTGTTCCTTGTTCTCATGTGTTTGCTATATAGATTCATTATCTCTTGCCAAGCTTTAGATCTGCCAAGATCCCTCTGTGTTCTCTCAATTTTCATTCCAAATCAAACATTAAAGTGCAAACAGCAAATGATTAAAAATATATATTTTTTCAAAATGGGTATGCCACACAAGAGGATAATGATATACAATAAAATGCATGTATATAGTGGAAGCGGCATGCAGATACATCTGGATATTGGATGTACAGGATTGCATAAGCAATCCATTATTGTAGCAGAGAAACTACCTTGCCAGTTAACAGCTGTTATGGCATTACACTATTATGTAACACCAAAGGGGGAAAGGGAACCATGACAGGCCCAAGATGAGTCTGTCTCCTTCATTTGTCATCTTAGATGCTTCTCAGACACTGGGGAGTGCACCATAATCCTTCTCTGCTCACCACTTTTACAAAAAATTTTGGGCTGCAGCAGAAAACACGGAGAAAGCTGGACATGCATGTGTTAAATTCTATACCTGTGCATCTGCTTGGGATCCATTGGCCTCAGAATCCATTAAGCACGTGCATTTCATGCTCCTTTTTCATATAAACTGTCCTGTGTTGATGATCTAAGTTGGATTTGAATCTGCACCTTTGCACCCTTGTGGATCAGGGTGTAAACTCCAAATCTGGACACCCATTACTCCTCCCTGCTGTCAATCCACTTCTGCTAAAATGTATCTTCAGCAAATTCTTTTTCTTTTAAAGCTACACCAGATTTTGGCCAGGAAAATGCTAAAGTGATGAACAGAATTCAGGTTAAACATACTTATTTTATAGTGATAAAGGATCCTTCCAAAAAGAAAGAAAAATCATGTAATTCTGCTTTGTCTCTATGAACACTCACATGCTACTTTTTTGATAAAATAAAACCCCTCCTTTCTTCCCCTCACAGGAGAAAACCATTACTATTTATGATACTGGAATGAGAGATTACGACACCTGCAAACTCATTTTTACCTGTGACCAGTGCCTTATTAACCCCTACACACTCCACTGACCCATGACCATTGAGTTTCTAGCCTTCCATATAATTAACCATTTAATGCACTTCTAAAGCAAGGCATCATGAAAGCAAAGAACATAGTGTATTGTGTTCACCACACTTTGACCTCTTCTTTCCTTTTGGTAAGCTATCTAGATCATTTTTCTGTTGCTGTTATTTGAACTCTCTATGCTTTCCCCATGGCTTCATTCTTGATTCAGTGGCTCTTGTGTGGGCTTCTAGTCAGAGATAGGTTAAGGAGGTCTTGGCCCCCTATTTTTTAAATAAACAAATACTTTTAAAGCAGTTTACAGTTTTGTCCTCAAAAAAACCTGCCAATCAGATGAACTGCCCTCTGTCTTTATGGTGCAGCCCTGAACTGACTAAGGGCTAGTTTCCATAGCCATATATTCTGTATACACATTTCAAATAATGTATGCATTTTGGGGTTGCATGGGTACAATAGATAGGTGTCACTTCCTCAGTTATTCATGCACCCGTCTCTGTGACACCAAATAGCAGTACTCCTGCATAACTGATGGCAAGGTTGCACCCATAGTATTTACCATCAAAGAATACCAGCAAGGAAGTCATCAATTCCATTTATATTACAAATGGGAACCTATCATTCACAGTACAACCAACGCTATAGAATTTATGTGCGCCACGGTTATTTTAGATAAGGCCATAACTGGAGGAGGGAGTGCAGTGTCACTAAAATTCAACTACCATGATTTTTCTTTCATGTTAGAGGAGTGCTGGTGAGGAGGAGAACTCCAACTGAGTTCTCTATCTGTGGGGAAGCAGAAATGTTTCCCACTGTATACTGGGTGAGCATTTGGGGTTTTATTTATTATATTTTTATCCCACTTTCCCCCTTCATTATAACTCAAGGCAGCTTACATTATTCTCCTCCTCCTTTTGATCTTATTCTTAAAACAAGACCCTTGTGAGGTAGATTATTGGGCTGAGAGTCAGTGACTAGCTCCCATAAGCGCCATGACTGAGTGGGGACTAGAACCCAGATTATTGGAGTTCTTGTCCTACACTCTTAGCTACTATGCCTCACTGACTCAGTGCTTGCTTTCTTGGTGATATGTGAATTGATTTACTTCTTTAACAAATACCTCATCACAATGGCTTGGTCATAATTCCAAATAAACCAAGGAGGGAAAGGCTGTGGCTCTTCAGTGATTGGCCTGAAGAGTCACTGGCCAGTAATATATTTTGTCTATGTAATGGTTATCTGTTCATAGGATCCTAGTAGCTTGGCACAGATGTGACAAATAACATAGCTGGCACTTTACCTTACAATGGTCAGTTAGGACACAATCCAGTCCAGATGCCCACAGCCCTCTGGGCTCATAGGATTACAGGCATCTGTGCAGCATCGAAGAAGCGTAGTGTGAGTTTTGAAGGTCAGAGCTGGGTCAACCTTGGAGTGAGTTTTGAAGGTCAGAGCTGGGACTCTGAAACATCCTCTGTCCATCGAGCTATTGTCTAGAGGCCATAGGATCGTACTGCCTGCCATCCTGAACCTAAGAGATAGGATTGGTTATAACTAACAGATGTGTAGTCAAAGCAAGAATATTTAGAGCTGCTGAAAGTGAGAATGAATTTTATCCTTGAGTTCTTTGATTACAGAATTGAGAGGCATCACTAATTTCCTTTCTCATCACCTTTACTATCTATTGTATTTTCTTGTATCTGTTGTCATCAGTAACTACTGTTGATTTGTTGTCTCTATTAAGCCATTCAAGGAAGCCATAGACCTGTCATTTTGGTCATAACCTTAATCTGTTTTCTCACCTTGGAATTAATGTAGTGTCTATTCCCGTAGACAGATTTTATTCAGAAGGAACTTGATATGCACCAGTATTGGGGTTGAGGAAACTTGGGAGTAGTGGAAAAGATGTATTTTTAATCTGTGAGTTATGTAAACTGCATAACAGGACTTAAGAAAAAACATTTATCAAGGCAGTTCAATGAGAAGAAAGAACTTCATATTAATTGATTGTGGAGCCCAAATGGATGCTTTACTTAGAACTGAAAGTCAGTTTGTATTTCTCTTCTCTTACTATACAAATTAACTTATCTGGATATTAATTAAGGATACAACATGCCCATGATCTACCAATAAGCACTAAAATGGCAGCAAAGGAGTTTATATTTCCTATAATAACATTTCTAGAGAGTCCAATCTGGCAATTTGATTGTTCCAGAATAGCCATTTATATTATTTATATTTATATTTATTTATTTGATTTATACACTGTTTTTCCCTAATCAACTCAAATTAGCTTACATGATTCTTCTCTTGCTGCTCTCAATCCCCAGAACAATCCTGTGAAGTAGGTTGGGTTGAGACTCTGTGACTGGCCCAAAGTCTCCCAGTTGACTCCTTGGCTGAGTGGGGACTAGAACCCAGATCGCCTGAGTCTCAGTTCCACTCTCTTAACCATTACACTACACTGGCTTCAGTCTGGCAAGTTCTTTGTGTAGAAGAGTCTAGTAGGTGGTTGCATTTTTTCGACATCTCCACAAACCTCCTCTGCCTGGATGTTTGTATGGCTATGTTTGTAGACGAAAATTCATCTAATTTCTGAAGATATACATGCATTTCTTATCATGTGGTGCTGGCTGCCACATGGAGTGACTTAAATAGCTCCTGTGTGGAAGCTGTACTTTGCTGATTGCCCTATAGTAGCTATTAAAATAATAAGCTTTTAATAGCAAGTCCTCAACTCTCTTAATATTTGGGCCTTAAGGAAAATTTTCCAAATGATCTAAATTGTGAAAATGTCAAACTTCTGGCTATCTTCTTTCCTACAACTTTTTTTTTTTTTACTATTTGCAGATCCATGAGAACCATTTTACGCTTCTCATGACTGCATTTTGTTCCCTGTTTTGGCACATGTTGATCCCAGCTGAACTGAGAATCACAGACGTGCAAGAGACTAAGTTGCAATGCTTTTCAGAGTTGGTTATGGGATGTTGCCACTATTGGAGGCAATGCCAGAAGAGTGCAATTGGGCTGTCAGGAGGGGTTTTTCCTGCCTTCCCCTCCCCATGGCAACCCATCCAGCCCTAAGATTGGGGGACCGTGCAGAATGGAGTGAACTGCGGAGTACATGTGGGGTGTGGGAGTTTTCCCATAATCAGGCAAAAGTTATCTTCTTCTAGTACTTTAAAGGCAGATTCTGGATCCAGCTCATAAAAACTAGATAGCTGCTTGCTGATAAAACCTGAGTTTACTATAGGGCAAAACACTTTTCCTACGTTGCAGTATCCAGCAGATGAATGTCAGAGCAAAAGGAGGTTGTTTGAGCCGTTAAATGTTTTCCAAATCTTACAGGAATGGAGCTGATTCACAGCACTCAGGCAAATTCACCAGATTTTCTTACTACCTAAATGCTCCAATTCAGTTCCCAGCTAAATAAAATGTATTTATTTATGGAATTTGTTTGAGAGCTGCCAATTAGCATCATGCACTCTTGTATGTATGGAGTCCATATTTTGAGAGAGAATGTTTAGAAATGTGTGGCTTATAGTGAACTGGATCTGCATGTTTTGCCCTTAATGAGCATTAAAAGGATGTATGTTGAAGCAGGATGGAATAAACAAACACATGCAAAAGTGACACACTTCAGAAATAATTTTTCATCTACTCCTAAAGAGAAGACCTATGATTTTGGTGATAAGAACACAACCTGTTTGAAGAAAGAATTGCGAGTCCTTTAGCAGAAATGTGTTCACACCATATGTGCCTTCCTTTCATTTGCCATTTCTTTCAATATACTCCTGTTTATTAATAACCAGCAAGGGAATTATTACATTGAAACACTGTAGTAATCCTGGTTCCTTTGTCTTGCACACCTGCTGCAATACCGACATCCTGTTTAGCACTACAGAATCTTTAGTGCAGACAAGGAGACCCACTACATAAAATACAACTCCTTTTAGGCCCTCTTTGAGCATTACTTGTATGACAGTAAAATATGTTGAAAGAGGGAGCTTTACCCCTGGCAATGTGCAGTTCCCCCTTGCCTGGTTGTCCATACATTAGTGTGGCTTTCCAAGGCAGGGAAACCTTCAGGCATTGTTCTCTGTGTTTAGACTTCCCTGATGCATCACAACCGGTGCACACAAGCTTCCCTTCCTAAGATCCATGGATGCAGCAGGGAAGAACTGCGCATTGTCAGGCCATGACCCTACTGCCCCTTTCCATGCATGCTGCTGTTTCCGATGGGTAATACATGGAAGGGCTTAGTTTCAGTTTCTATTGGCCATGGTGATCAGTGCTATCTTCCTGAATGTAAACAACTGCATTTTGTTGTAGCTATCTTGTAGTAAAAAGTGGTAAATAGCTGGTTTAATATCAAAGTGAGGAAATAAAGCATGACATTCATTACCATTTTTAAAATACTAAATTCAAAGTAGAGTTTGGGCCAGTTCTGCCAGCCATCTTCCTCCTTTTATCTCCAGAAATAGTATCATCTGTTTAACTTAGACTTCAGTCTGGAGAAGCATGGGGAAGCCAGCTCAGTACTAAGAACTGAATAAGACCCTGGACAAGAGGTAACTGAATATTATCCTGAATTATTATAATGAACACATCTTTAATAGCAGCACACAAGTGAATCCTGAACCCTGAGCATCAACATTTCTCCCATGAAAAAAGAATATAAGATGCATTTCATTTCTGACTTAAAAATAAAGGTGCACTTAAACTTGTAAAAGACAACATTTTTATTTGAATGATATGACAAGACTGTCACTGGACGGTTACCTGCTATAAAGAAAGCGGAAGAATTATTACCTTTATTAGGCCAGTGACACTGAGCTTTAGCCATACATTTCTAACTTCTGTCCCTCTACAGAGACAATTTTCTTTTCTTAAATAAACTGTCATGCTAGTGTTAATATATTGTTGGCTCTCTCATACTCCGAGAATACTGCTGATATAAAACATGTATATGTTAGATTGGTAATAGTATCTTTAGTGTAGCTGACTAGAACAAATGCGTTTCCCTCATGGCTGTGCTAATGTGATAAAGGAAAATTGGCTGTTCATCAGCTTTTGGCTGGGTAAAGACAGTGAAGATGGAACCACATTCTTTTTTATGCATTAATACCACTGAGAACTTTTCACTAGTTATATTTCATGTTGCCTGTGTGTTGTGTGCAAAGATGTTGTAAAACATGAGATAATGCTACAAATAACAAAGTAGAAAAGCTTGTATCTTTTATAATGATAACAGTCAAACACCAAAAGACAGTAACTGGCTATAAAAAAATGTGTGATGGGAAAAAAGGCATTGGAAGGAACACACTCACATGCCCACACACACATTTGCTTTTGCTAGCTTGTGTGTGTGTTGCATCTGTGTGCAAGCGTGCTTGTGTGAGTCTGTGTATTGGCATCAGATGCTTAATGGAAACTTTATATTAAAAATGGGGAAAAAATCACTTCACGCGCTTGGTGCACGTTGTTGCGTCAACAGACAAAGCTAAGGCAGAATGAGAGCAATGCTCTCTGAGTAGGAAAATTTCCATAGGCGAGAACATTCTTGAACCAAATCGCACTGTCTACCTATTATGATAATGCCCTTCAGATTTTTCTTCAGCGGAAGGGCAATGATTCCATGTTACCTCAAATTGGGGCAATATTGACTGCTTCTGGAAATAACAATAATAATCCTCAGCATTTGTACTTTATTTATTTATTTAATTTAAGGAAGGTGGATGTTCCCCATAAAAATCAATTTTCTATTCATTTCACATTTTCTTACTTAAAATCCTAATGCAGCCCAGGGTGCCTGAAGCACTGGTGATAATCATTGAAGCTTAGATTTATAGATAACTGTGGCTGCTTATATTGGCCAGAAATTTGTGTGGCTTTATTGACAGTGGAATGGCATTCTGAATGTTCATGTTCTGATTTACCAAATGAATTTTTCAGGGCCCAGCTCCTGCTTTTGCACCAAATTATTCTGCTTTTTCATAAGCCTTTTGTTTGTCCTCACACGCTCATTGTTTCTAGGATGCAATTATTCCAGTCCCATTTGATTTGATTAGAGTGGATATCAAGGCAGGCTAAAGCACTCTAGCTTCTCTCAGACTCTATTTGGAGAGACGATTCAGCAGTCATCCCTTTAAACTCATGAGTACCTGTTTATGCAAAATGGAAATAGGTTTTCACAAACTGGCAGCAAGAACAACACCAACAGCAGCAAAACCTTCAAAATCTCAGCCTGAACCTGTTCTTTGAAACAAACTGTGCACCCGTAAAAGCTAATAACTTTAATACATAAATATTTTTTGAGGTTTATTACAACATGAATAAGTAAGCCATTCCAGTGGAGATGGATGAATGACTGCATCCACATTATGGCCCCTATCCCGATCGAGTCACAGGCAATTGGTTGCATATGACAACTGCTGGATCTTGCACGGGAATGGGATTCTTCATGCACAACAAAAGATGTGTCAAGCTTATTCAGTGGGATCTGGATAAGCTTAATTATGAGGATGGGGATGCACATTCAAATGTACTTCTTCCCTGGCTGCGGCTGCAGAAAGTTTCATCAGCATGTGAGTATCTTGTAGAGACTGGCAAGCATGCTATGTCTGAGCTCACTGAGCTGCTCCCAGTTCTTGTGCAAGACTTGTGCTGGTTCATTTTCATTTCCAAACATGTCTGTGTGCATTTTCCACAATTGGGAAAAATACATTTTTTTCCATATGCCCATTGTCTCCAATAAAAACTTTGCATTTTCATCCATAGACTACAGCATGAAAATGCACAGTTGAGAGGGAAATGTGCTTTGGGAAAAGTCTGCAATATTGCAAACATTTCCTGGAAAATGCACTTGTATTCATGTTCAGGATTCCAGCGGGGATGTGTTTGCATGATCTGAGACAGGAAAAACATTCTAACACATCTCCAGTGTCCTTACTAAATTGGGGCACTGAACTATTTATTTATTTAGAGAGCCAGTGTGGTGTAGTGGTTAAGAGCATGGGACTGGGACTCAGACGATCTGGATTCTAGTCCCCGCTCAGCCATGGAGCCAACTGGGTGACTTTGGGCCAGTCACAGACTCTCAGCCCAACCTACCTCACAGGGTTGTTGTTGTGGGGATAAGATGGAGGAGGAGATGCAAACTGCCTTGATCCCTTTGTAGGAAAAAGGCAGGATATAAATAAATAAAATTTAGCCTCATCTCCATGGTACTTTATGGGGTAAAGATCCTGGTCCTGAGAAGAGCATATCCTAACCTTTCACATGAGAGAAACAAGAAGAAGGGGACAGAAGTGGTAACATGGGAAAAGTGTAAGATTTTTTCTGCTGCACATGTTTGACTTGATAATCTAAGACATAATCCTGTGTAAGTTTAGACAGAAAAAAGCCAGTAATATTGTCTGGGGCAGATCGGAGTTGTAGGCCTTCTTTTGGTCTAAACCTGCACAGAATTGCATCCTTAGTCAACCTTCGCATCAGTGCCTCATCTTCACTTCTCCTGTAGTAATTTTTAGTAGTTGTCATTATTTGGACAGCTGGATGAAGTGATTTAGTGACTTCTCTCTGCCCCTTTCTCCCTGTATACACTATACATACTCCCTCTCTTTTCTCTCTCATCTGTGCAAACTCATGGCTTTTAGTAGTCAAATATATGTGGAAAACTGAGAATAGATAGTAACACCACATACATGTCATACAAAGGTCTTCTCCACAGCATTTAACTTCTGCTTCTATAACATAAGATAGCTGGTCAGCACTTTACTCTTCTGGATGTAGGATTTAACAGTTTTTCAGGGCTAATATGGCTTCTGCCTTCTGAAGTACTAGATGGTCATATGTACCCTCAGGGGTGCAGTTCCTTGGTGACTGAAAGTTTTTTGTTGTGAGTACCTTCACACCAATGGAAATTACAGTGTGGGGTGAAAAGAATAGAAGTAAAGCCATGTTGGATCAGACCACCAATACGTCTAGTCCTCATTCTGTTCACACAGTGGCAAGCCAGCTATCCATGGGAAACCCACAACCCAGCCATGAGTATGCACAGCACCTCTCAGCCCTGGCAGATGCAAGTTGTCACTCAGAGGTAGTTTCCATATGTTTCTCTTATGTGTGAACCAGACCCAAGGTAGGTAAAGGAAGTTAAGGCAAGATGAATCAAGAGATGGCACCTTTCTCCATCGGGACTAGAAGTAAGTTGCATTTGACCCTTCTGCTGAACATAGGAGATAAACAGGAGGATGACTGGGGAAATGATTTAGGGAGTACAGATAACTGGGGAAAAGGAAGGAAGTTGTCCAATCTGAAATATAGTTAAGAAAAGGAATATAGCAGAGGCAAGCAAAATGTACAGCTTTATAGAGAAAGTGGGGAATCAAAGAGAGCTGGAACTCTGAATTAGTGAAGCTAGAAAGCCAAGTCTGGCTGAGAATACTAGAAAGCTCCATTGACCCAAAAGAATTCAGAAGCCAGTCCTCTGATAGTTGGCAGTCTGGAAGGCTAGTTTCCTACGGGGCTGAATGCACAGGCCTTTTACATTTCACATCCAAATGTGGCTCACACAGCTGAATCTCCTCCAGAGAACTGGAAGACACCTGTTCTGCTCCTGAATTTCTTTGATGAAGTGTGAAAAAATGATGCACTGCTTTGTTTAGTTTGTTGCTCAAACCTAGGACAAGTACTGTTTATTGTGAGAAATTTGTTCATGGTTACTGTTTGAATAACTGAATTGATAAAAAGATTTGTTTTAAGTGTATGAGTTGCACTGAATAAATGGAGCAAGGCCTGGCAAATAGATGGGAAAGATGGGTTGCTTCATTTTGTGCTTCCCGTGTGTTTTCCTGCTTATAGGGAAACCTTAAATTGCAATATGAGACCAAGGTATTTGGGTAGAAGATGGCACCCTGTTTTTAAACTCTAGTGTGGCTTTGGAGGATATTGCTATGCTATGCTGGATTAAACAGTTCATTCAGGGCTAATATGGCTTTTACCCCGTGACTTCCCCCAGATGTACTAGACTGTCATATGTACCCTCTTGGGTAAAACATGGCTAAGAGCCAATTACTTCAACTTAAATGTTTCATCTGAATGTGCCGTTGAGGGATTGTTGGCAATTCATTTTAATTCACCATGCTTTGGATTAAAAGGTGGAAAATAGATTGGCAGTACTTTAAAATTCTTGACAAAGAAAAGGCGATGTTTTAATACTGCGCTTACATTGCACTTGGTTCAACATACAGAGAAGTTTGAGCTGTCATGAGTTACTGACAATCCAAAGCCAATTTCTACTCATAAAATGTCAAATTATGAAAGGAGAGAGTGTGTAAGATTTTTCATATTTTATGCAGCAGCAGGAAAGGAACTGGTGTTTCTTATGTTAAGCACTAGAGTAAAGGGGAGGCATGTATTCCTTAAACCTTCAGAGATGCCCAACTGCTATTGTAACCATTATTTTTGTTACTACATGCAAATATATACAACGAGGACAATAAAAAAAGGAATAACAGATAATTAATCCTATTTTGCTCACTGGTGTAATGAGATATGGAGCAGGAAGTCTCTCTTTGCTCCCTCTTTGAATCTCTTTGCTGTGAATTCACAAATGGTGCAATCCAATGCTGCCCCACTCAGCACAAGCAAGCCCCTGAACTCAGAGGCTTCCAGGCACCCAGCACATAGCAGAGGACAAAGCAGTGACAGCCTTTGCTGCTGCACCTTGTGCCCTGCGTTTCATCTAGATGGCAATTTTCATCCATCTCAAAAAAGCACCTGAGAGGGAGAGAGAAGGTGGGTGGGACATTATGTGGAAGCATCCAAATGAGCCCCAGTGTCCTCCCCTCCCTTGGCATTCCCCTGTTCCTTCTCTCTAAGACTGACTTTCAACCTTGGAGAGGCATCCAGTGCTGTTTTCCACCCACTCTGCAAAGAGGGCAGGGAAGGGTCTTGGTGTTCCAGGTCCAGCATCAAGATTGCAGGACCTTGGAGTTTAGACACTGAATTATCCTGTGGCCTCCAGATGATGTCAGGACCCATATGCCCTTAGAGGCCTTAGGCAATCTCCCTCACTTCTGTGATGCAGGGGATAATATGCTGAGTAGTCCTTATCCTTTAGTAAACGGATTTATTTATATTGCGATTTATATCCTGCCTTTTTCCTACAAAGGGCTCAAGGCAGCTTACATCATTCTCCTCCTCCATCTTATCCCCACAACAACAACCCTGTGAGGTAGGCTGGGCTGAGAGCCTGTGACTGGCCCAAAGTCACCCAGTTGGCTCCATGGCCGAGCGGGGACTCAAACCCGGATCGTCCGAGTCCCAGTCCCAAGCTCTAAACCACCACACCACACTGGCTCTTTACAGCTGGATATTGCATATGAAACACTCTGAACACTTTAACAGTGGAACCCTATATGTCCTCATACAGTTTTTGTTATTGTTATTTTCATCAATATCATCAGTGTAATTTTTGCACGTATGAAGCATCTATATTTTAAAGTGTGGTACAGAACTTGAAAGATAACATAATTTTGATTTTGGTTACTATTACATCCATAGTAAAGTGGTAGATTAAAAGTCTCACCTAGAAAAGGCCTGCATCTGGTCACGGATAGAATGAAAGAGAAGTTGTCATTCAAGTATAATGAAACAAAAATTAGTATAATTAACTACTCTTGCCTAATTTGTTGACCATCAGAATACCTCAATATATGTACATGACCATATAACACTAGTGCAAAATTACATTTGTGTTATTTGATTATTTGGCAATGTACATGAGGCAAATAGATTATTTTATGCTATTCCATTAAAGATTCTTGGTTCTTGTTTAATTTGGTTACATTTCCCAATACCTAAATATAACCTAAACAGAATTATAAATATAATTCTAAAAAGGATGGGTTAGTAAATGCATAAAGATGCTTTTACACATTTTGATGTTTTAGATGACTGATGACATTGAATGCATCTCAAGAGAACTTATTTAGAAATGGGCTTTCTCTTTCTTTTCCCCATGTAATTTTATAGGTTCATCACACCAGACTCAGTTTCTTTATAAATGGTTTGGAAGATGATAACACAGCTTTTGATTCCAGAAGTTTCACTGGGTTAATTGCAGATCCATTTGTTGATGGTGAATGGCAAATTGGGCAAAATTTAAATGGTAAGTTAGTGTATGAAGCAAGGATAAATTAGATAGCTAACAAGAAACATTGTATAGGGTTGCTAAATCGTATTGGGTTGCTAAATTCAACTAGCACTTTCTAGTTGTTCTTTCATATTCCACTACACCTTTTTCTCTATGTGTATATATTCTGTATTTATCTTATTTATACAAGATTAATATAAAATTTCTTCAGTTTTATAGATGCTTGCACAAAAATTGCAAACATGTTTCCTTTTAAATAAACTTATTCCCACATTTATGTTCTGGATGCAAAATGGTAGTGCAGGACAAGTTTGCAGGCAGAGAAGAAATGGCAGAGTGGTATTTCCTGTGCTTGAGCAACCCTACAGAGGAGCCAGGTCAAGGTTAGCTCCTTTGGGGGATCAGGTAGAACCTTTCTGAACTTTTATGCTACTTCATTCCTGTTGAGCTGATATCTGCAATACCAACTCCTGGCTATTGGGAGTGGTGGTTGTGAAATGTAATTCAGGGCAGACCGGCATCTCTTTCCTTTTAGAAGCTACTTCAGTAACAAGCTGCTTCAGTAACTTGATCTTATTTCTAAAGTTTTCCATCTGGAGTCTCTTACACCTTACAGCGTTTTAAAGGAGAGGGACAGATTGTGTTCCGGTTCCAGCTTTATTGCAACAGAATCATAAGGTCAACTTCACTCTCACACCTTTCACACCATTCATTCAAAATGCATATTTTCTGTTTATAATCATCACTTTAATATTGTAATTGACTACAAGTGCTTTTCATTTTTTCTTTTATGCCAATCAGACACATGCATATGTAGCTAAATGGCTCATCTTTTCACTAGGAAAAAGTAGTTCAATAAAATGGATGTGAGTAGCTGTATTTTAGCTGTGACCTTGTGCATAGTTTGGCACATACATAAAGCTACTGATTTAAGGCAATTTGTGCACAAGCAACTTTGCGTAGGTTAAAACACCATGGTGTTTTTGAGTGTACAGTTTGCTCCAGACTAGCAATGGCCTATCTGCATAGGTGGCTCAGATGTAAGATCATTACTTAAGACCACATCATTGTTAATTTTGGAGGTTATGGAGAAGGATGTGAAAAACTGGCATTTCAGAACCAGTTTCAACAAAGTAGGATGTGCTTCTTCTTGTCCTTTCAGCTACTACTAATTGTACAGAAGACCCACCATGGTTAGAACAGAGGATAATGTGAGGACAAGCTTTATTTTTATTTTTCATTTAATGTATTTCTTAGCTGCATTTCAAGACCCATAGTCTTGAAGTTTTTTTTCTGAAGGTGGTTAGAGAAGAAAACCAAGGTCATTGCACTCTTATTGTCTCATATTTTCATTTAACCCAGATTGTATTCCAAACTTGATAGAGCACCAGTACTTAATCACAAGAAGCAAACAAAATGTTGTAGCAGGTCTGATGCTGCACATACTTGTAAGGTTGGGTCACATTAAAGTCTACATCAAGGGCAGGAAACTTTTGGTCTTGCAGCTCCCCTCATTCCTCATCTTGGTTATGCTGGATAAGGTTGTGGGCATTGTAGACCAGGATATCTGCAGGGCCACAAGTTGTTCATTCCAGCCTAGACCTTCTTTTTAAAGGTATCTTGAACATGCAATTAAAAAAAAAGTCTCTGCAGTAGATGTTCTTGTGGCAATTAAGAAGATTAATTTAAAAACTACTTTGGAAAATGTTTCATTTAGTGACCTAAGGAAAAGAACTAAAGAAGGAATTATCACCATAGAAATACCAATGTGTTGTAATGGTCCTGGCTGAATATTTGGTGATGCGGAGATAAAATAATTTTTCACCATGTTCTGAACATTGCCGTCAATATAAGGTTCCAGTGATTTTGCAGCTCCCTGAAATTCTGTTTTGTGATAAATTGGTTCTGCAGATTTATTAAGGCTGAGTATCACTGATCCAGAACATACTGCAATTTGGAGCGAAGTCCTAAATATATCTGCATCTGGCTTGAAGAAAGTTTGATTTATTCCAATGGAACCATCAAACTTCTGTTCATCAACACTTGAAAATTCTCATTTCACTTCTTGTTGATATTGTCATTTTGAATACTAGACACAGAATAATTGTGTAAAAGGATAAGGCATCTAAAAACACACCTTTCATCTTTATCACATAACGTGACAGCTACAGTTGTCCCTACTGTATCTCTTCTCTAATTAGAGGTGGCACATGGACTGGCTCATTACTTCTGTCTAATGAGCCAGTCTGTGTGCCACCTCTGTAATCAGATAAGGGATAGGTACAAAATGTTCCTATAAAGTTATTATAAATCATTTTAATCAAAAAAATTAAGTCACTGCCCTCCATAGTTTTGTCCGGAACCAAGATGGTTTCATTCAGAAGAGGTAATTGTGCAAGAGAGATCTCTGTGTGCTGAATTTAAGATCCCCTCATGCAGCACAGAGCTGTTTTCTGCTTGATGGAATTGGATTATTTATTTATAATGTATTTTTTCAGGTTCAGAGCAATTTGTTGGAAGGATGCAAGATTTCAGATTGTACCAAGTGGCGCTTACAAACAGGTAGGAAAATTTTCATTCTTACACAACTTGGAAATGCAGTGACCAAGGGAAAACAGTTGCAGCAATGACAAGTTTGTTTCAGATGTGGACAGGTCATTCCACAGATTTCTTGAAAAGACAGTGAGATTTGGAAATGTACCTCTGTGTACATGAATTCAAGGTAACTTTTCATTAACTCAGGAGATTGTATTAAAACATTAAGGGCTTGATCTAGCTGACCTCTGGCGAAATGTCCATGCATAATTGGGATCTTCCTAAAGCAATCTTTCCAAACCTCAGGTCTACCAGATTATAAATCCTATCATGCCCAATAATCAGGGACTATTGTAATTACAGTCTAAAATATCTAGAGAGCACCAGGCCAAGGAAAGTTGCTCTGAAATATACAGAACCCTGATTCCTCCTGCAATTCACAAAGAGGAACCACCAACCATAATAGAGAATGGGATGCCCCCATCCATGCCTTTCATAGCAATGGCCAGTCCTACCCACACAGACACATACATACACAATTTATTTATGCTGGGCCGGATCCTGGATATGCCTTCTATTGGTGGAATGGCTCCACTCATCGAAGGCACATTCACCCTCCATTGCAGGTCCTAAATCTAGATCAATCCCACCATCTGTCATCAGATAGAGACCTTCTCCTTACGCTGTTTTACTTTAGCTGTCCTACAAGCACATCCATGATCAGTGGATCAATGGGTTTTCTTAATTATTTAATATTTTCCCACTATTGTGTGTGTTGTTCTTTGTTATTTCCTGTATTATGATTTCAAAAAAGAAATACATAGGGTAATGATTAATAGCAACATAGGAAATGACTGATAACCCTACATCAGCCAGAGGGGTATTGGCCGAGTGGGTATGCAGTATGGCTAATACTTCCTTTAGTCGAGGCAAGTTCCCAGATCAAGGAGGCAATGGTGAGACCATGCTGAAAGAGCCCTTCCTGAATCCAACTATTTTGGATAATTGACGACCCTCCAGTATTCCATTTTTGGGCAAGGTTTTAGAGCATGTTGAAGACTCCCAGCTTCAGGAGCTGGATGAGATGGAATATCTAGATGCATTTCAATCTGGCTTCAGATTTGCTTATGGGATGGAACCAGCTTTGGTCAACTTGGTTGATGGTAGATGACATGCTGGGAAATAAACAAGAGGAGTGCTCCTGTTGCTTCTGCTGGATCTCTCAGAAGCTTTTGGCCATGGTATTCTTCTGGCTGCCTCATTTGTATGGGGACTGGATGCATTGGCATCCAATTTATTTATTATTAATTTATTCAATTTGTATGCCACCCACTATCCATAGGCTTCCTGGGTGGCTCACAATGGCTCTTCTCCTTCCTGGATGAGTGGACACAGGATATGGTTAAAATAGTGCTCTGGCTGTGCTTGTTCCTAGATTTGTCACAATAGCTTGTGCCTTAGATAGATCCCATTTGGTTTAATGACATGCACTTTATGAGGGATTGCCCCGGAAGAGTGTTTGGCCCCAGTTGGTTCAGAGAGCTATTGCCAGACTGTATTACTCTCAGTCTTCTGTTAAGGCTATCTGAAAACCAGCCTTCCCCCTTATGAGCCTGCCTGTCCCCCAAGGTCTCCTACAGGAGCCCTTCTCTTAGTCTTACCACTTTCACAAGCATACTTGATGGAAATATGGGAGAGAGCACTCTTGGTGGCTGTCCCAAGGCATTCAAGGCATTCCCTCCCCAGGAAGGCTAGATTGGTGATCTCCCTGTTGTGCTTTTGGAGAAAGGCAAAAAACCTTTCTGTTCTGGCAGGCCTTTAAGAATTGTCTGGACCTGTGAGATGGTATTAGGTTAGTTTTATTCTATATATTTTTAGCAATCTATCCTCTAGATTTTATATAATTTTAATATTCTACTAATTTAATTCTATTTTAATGTTTGTATATTTCTTCTATTTCTGTTTTAATTGTACAAATTTTTGATGTTGTACACTACCTTGAGTCACAGTACTGTGAAGCAGATATTCTAAAATGTTTAAAAGGGGTTTGTCTCTTGTGTCCAATCTCCTGATGAACATTGGTGGCAGACCTTTTAGCAGGACATTTATGGCTGATCCAGTTATACCTGAATGTTTACATATGATGCTGCCTTTGGTGGTGTCCCCAGTTGATTTTTTTTTTTTTTTACTTCTTTCTGCGATTCTAGAGACATTTTTGAAATATATTCTGGAAAATTTCCTCAGCTCCACACTCTGCCAGAATGTCGCTGTCCTGGAAGTCACCCAAGGGCACACCCTTTGGTTCAGAGGTACTGCATCCCTAACGGTGCTGATGACACAACCAACGACAGAGTGCTCAGGCTAAACCCTGAATCTCACCCTTTGAGCTACATCAATGATAATGATATTGGGACTTCATGGATTTCATCTGTATTTCAGACCATTGAAAAACTCAATCATGGAGTATCCATCAGAATAGATTTAGAAAATGGACAATATCAGGTAATTTTAAAGTTCACCTTTCCAATATGCTATTGATTGATTAGGTGATTTGGCTTGCTTTTGTTGGTTCAGCAAAAGTACAAGCAAATTTCAAGTGAACCAGAGTGAATTTTCAGTGATATTTCAACTTCATATTTAGTGGTATTGGCTGGCTGCTTTGAAGGAAGAGACAAATAAGCACAACACTAATTTATTGCCATCATCCCTTACATATAACATTAAAGGAATGAGGTGGTTTTCAAACATTGTATCTTCAGGGAACTTGTCCACATCAATTTTCCTTATGGGAATTGGTGGAACACGTACTATGCTCAATTAGAGCTATGCTGGCCTGGCCTGCAGGAGTTCACTGTCAGCATCCTAGAACACATTCAGCTCATTCCTCTGGTTATGGGTTGCATGGAAGATGCATGAGCAAACTATCTTTCATGGGAACCTGTTGGTGACATTTTTAATGAAATACCATTATAAGCTTCTGAGGAACTCTTAAGTTCTCATTTATTTAGGCAGCCTAGGTTCTCACTTCTATATGGAAGATAGGACCCATATTAGTACTGTCTGAGTGCTAGTTATCTGAACATTCTAAAGGTGATTATTGGTCATGGATTTCAAAGAAGACATGTGATGAGATATGGCTGATTAGTTGGAAGAATCTGGGCTTGAACCAATATGAGATGCTTTGGTGAGGCATTTGGAGAAGAGTTCTTTAGACAGTTCCCAGTCTTTGTAGAACACTCATGAGTTAGTGACAATCAGCCAGAAAGACATCAGTAGCAGGAAGACTGGGTGTCTTGCAAGTCAGGAGCTGAGAAAGGTCTCTGAGACACTGTAAAGGGTGGGATACAAAAATCACTAACTAACTAACTAACTAAATAAATAAATAAGGGAGATTTCAGAAGTCTTCGGAGGAAAATTGAGGCCTGAATGTCACCTGGTAGCATTGGTCTGAAAACACAGCAGCATCTGAAGTGGAGTAATCTGAAGAATTCAGGAGAACACTGGTGAAGAGCCTTCTAGTTGGTAGCCTGATCCTGCCAGAATACTGACTGTATATCAAAACCTTGTTACTAAGCATGTGAATTACTTGGGATGAAGTTTGAAGGAGAAATGGCCTGATAAAAGGTTAGGGTTAGGAAGTAAAGATTCTATGGCCAGATCCTGAAAGTCTTTTAAAGAAAGAACAACAACAATTTAGTATTTTATATGCATTTTTTAATAAATATACTATAGTTTTAAGTTTAGTTTAGTCACAAAGTCATGTCTAACCCCATAGACACCATTCCTCCAAGCTCTCCTGTCTCCATCATCCTCTGGAGGCCACCCAAACGCACACCAACTGCCTCAGTGACCCCATCTAGCCACTTCAATCTCTGCTGCCCCCTGCTCCTTTTGCTGTCAATCGTTCCCAGCATTAGGGTCTTCTCCAGTGAGTCCTTTCTTCTCATTAGGTGACCAAAGTATTTGGGTTTCATCTTCAGTATCTGACCTTCTAAAGAACAGTCTTATAATGATATAATAAGAAACAATATAATAAATAACAGTTCCTATAAAGAACTAAAATATACTATACCTTTGTTTTAAAATATATTAACTCCCTCTCTGTGTGTGTGTGTTTTGTTTTACCCCTTTGCTCTGTTCTGTTAGCACAAAATGATTTAATAACTAAGATGGCTTGAGTTTCATGGCGGCAGCAGAACTGAGTGGTGGGATAACAATTTACCATAGTCCAGCTAAACTGCAGCTACATCCTACTGCATGAAATGGAACAAATTAGACATAGCTAACTAAAGTTCACAAAAAGCCATAGCACAGTAGAGATTAATGCTCATTCTCTGTTGCCTACTCATAGGGATGGAAAGTTTCTGTTCAGGGTTTCAGAAAACAGCTGCTACGGAGTATAAACTAGTTCCTTCAACCTTACTCCCCAAGATGGTTTGGCCTATTACTTTTATCATCTCAGTCAGATTATCTTATCAGCAACTTGGTGGGTGTGATGGAAGCTGTAGGTCAAAATCTCTTGAGGGACTCAGGATCAGTGGTTTAACTTAGTAGAAGCAGCTTCCCATGTTTCTAGGGAAAGTGAAATATTTCCATAGCCAGTTTTGGCTGGTATAAGGATCAATTAATATTATTTATTTATTTATTTAAAACATTTGTATACTGCCCAATTGTACCACAGTAACTCTGGACAGCTCACATTCACAAGATAAAAACACAATACAAACCAATTGCATCATATTAAAAATAGAATATCTATAAAATACAGACAAAAATGCAAAAACAGTCTTAAACTGTTACTGCTTTATACAAAACAAAGTATAACATTAATATCTTCCAAATGACATCACATTTACTATTGATCCACAGGTGTTTTACATTATACTCCAGTTCTTCAGTCCACAACCTGAAGCAGTGCGAATACAGAGGAAAAAGCAACAGGACTTGGAATGGGAAGATTGGCAGTACTTTGCAAAGGACTGCAGTGTATTTGGAATGAAAAATGATGGAATATTGGAATATCCGGACTCAGTCAACTGCCTCCAGCTTCCCAGGTATGAATAAATAGGAACCTCCCCAAAACTCTAAGAATCCTGGCCATGGATGAAATGGGCTCCTATAGAATGATGTGATGCACATAACATACATATGTAACAAAACCTTGAAGCTTGTATAAATAGACATAATCCTAAAGCTCACATGAGGTCACTCAGGCCATACAGGCTGAGACTTCTCACAGTAAGATTTGTTGAGGAACTAAGCGCAAAACAGGGTAAGAGCTATAGCTATAAATTACAATGAGGGAATACTTCAGACTTCAGGAGGGCCATTTACACTGTCTGACCAAGGCATGGATTTTACTTGAACTTCAGAGTCCCACCTTGACCACAAATGGACTCAGTCACTATCTCTAAGCCTCATAATCCACCTGGGTTTTCAGTGGCAAGTATCCCACAGATATGATTGAATGTTTTGAATTAGGCTGTATGCTGTTTGGTAAAACACTTTGTCTAGTAACACACACACACACGCGCGCGCGCGCGCGCGGAGCTGAATGTCCTTTGCTGAGCAGACAAGTGCAGGCAGGGTTGGGAAGGACTTCTATATTATTAAATTCATGGGGGACTTGATTCTCAGGGGCTTCTAAAAATGAAGTGCTTTGGTGGACAACCCTCACAAAAATGGGGCAGAAAAAACACATTGGTTTCATATTTATTGGATGAATCTACACAAAATCTAGGTAGGCTGGCTCAATGCCTGGAGTTACTGATCCATGCAAAGGTTTCTCTTTTTTCAGTGCCTGATACTTTGAAACTTCTGAATGTAGAGCACACTGAAGAAGAGACAAGTTCTCCATTGACCCACAGAGATATCATTGTATTTACTGTTCAGAAGGTGTCTTGTTCTTACAAGAGGCTTATTGTTCATAATGCCAGCCTCCCTCCCTGCCTTTGCTTTGCTAAAGTCTGCCTTCAGCCATAAATGTCTGATTGCACCAATGCCTGGCAGAATTCAGGACATAGTCAGCATCAGACCTTTGCAGCAATTGTCTGAAAAGCCATCAGGGAACATTCCACCAGGTGCAACGGCTGTTTGTTTTGCCATATTTATTTATTTATTTACGCTGTTTCAATCTTGGCAGCTAGGCTTTTAAAGTGTCAGCATCTTTCTTTGTGCTTTCACAATTCAAAATTCCTAGGGAGAAACAAGAGGTCATTGAGGGTACGTTCGTTTTTAGCAAAACATCATTTGCACTGTTACCATTCAGTGGGAGTGGAAGGGAACATTGAATTGCCAAATTCATTGGCTCAGTGAAGCGTAATATTTTGGTAAAGAATCAGTTCGGTATCTGTTCTTAAAACAGCTGCAACAATATACCAACATAAAAATTAGTGCATCTTTTAAAGGGGGATTCAAGAGCTAATGTGTGAAATGCTGCCATAAATGTTTTATAATGGAACATTGTTTTCCCTTCAATTACATGACATAAATGATAATAGGAAGTGATTCAAGTGAACGATGTTGTGTAGGGAAGATGTACTGTAAATCTAATTTAAAAATACCCTCTAAAGACTTATGTATATTCATTGTACCACAGGAATCATTAGGTGGTAGTAGCTACCCTACTTTAATTTTAAAGAAGAAATTAACAGAACGCATTACTTGCTCTTCTAAAGACCTAAATCAAACTTACTGAGCAGAGAGACATTTTGGCAAATGTACTGCTTTGAGCACTGATCATGCAAAGCTCATTGGACTTTTTCAGTGATGCTGCATTGACTGTAGCCAATAGCTATTTATAACAGTGCATCTGTTTGTGGGTTATCACACAAGGCCAACACATAGAAAAGGACAAACTTAAAGCAGAGAATTATGACATAAAGCATGAAGACACTATAATGTGGTTTCCATCCATTCTGAACTAGGGATGGATGGATCAGTCAATCTCAGCCTCAGCAAGACTGTAAGGTTTTTGAAGCGAAGCTCATTGCATCCCATTTCTTCACGACTGCGGTTGCTCTTTTCAAGTGTATATGGCTATCCATGCTACTTTTCTGTGCATTCCCCCCTCCCCACCATGTACACATCATGCACACATGCTCAAGTGTTTACATTTATTATGCATATTTTCTGTGTGATTTTTCCAATATACTAGATTGAAATCAAGCATACAGCTGTGCATTTTACAGGTGCCAACCTCTCAAGCTCAACTACACTTTGCTGAAATGACATATGGTGTCAAATGAAAAGGGGTAGCAATTGGAGTGGGTAGGGACATGTGCTAGAGCTGGAGGACTTAGAGGTCAACCCACAATAAGTCCACTCATTTATTCAGTGTACTGTGGGTTGTTTAGTGAAGAATCAACCCACCATGGGTGGTTTATCCAGGTGACATGTGGACCCACCCACTTAAATAGATCCTCTGCAATATTTTTCATAGATTTTTCCTGTCTTTGGAAAGCTTAGACAGAAGTTAGTACCTCTTCAGTTTCACATTCCTTCTTTCTTTGCAGTTACCAAAGCTGTAAAGAAAAATGTATTTACAAACCTGTAGGTCAGAGTTTGGTACAGATTGCTTTGAGATTCAGATACTTGAGATTCAGAAAAATAGAACTATAATTTTATGTTGCTTCCCCAAAACCTTATTTTTTTAGTGCTTCTGGATTTAACCAGATAACTTTTTTTTTGGTAAAAGTTATATTTGGGCAATTTTATAACACTTACAAATATAGGATGCTCTGTGCATTTGTAACAGCATTCTGTGAAACAGGTACTTCATTAGCTACTTTCTTTTAACAGCATTACTCCATATTCCCGTGGAAACATTACTTTCAGTATTCTCACTCCAGAACCAAATCATCGGCCAGGATACAATGATTTCTATAATACTCCCACCCTACAAGAATTCGTCCAAGCCTCAGAAGTAAAGATCCATCTATTTGGCCAGTATCATACAACTGCATCTTGGGTTAACCCTGGACACAGATATTATGGAGTTAATGAAATTACTATCAGTGGGAGGTAGGTAACTTATTTTTATTTGTTATTTATTAGATTTATATCCAGCTGCTTTTCTTACAAAGAACTCAAAGTGGCTCACAGCATTTGCCTCCTGTTGCTCTCAATTTTATTTATTTATTTATTTGGAATGTTTGTATGCCGTCCCATTCGCATAAGCCTCGGGACGGCTTCCAACAACCCTGTGAGGTAGGTTGGGCTGAGAGTCTAGGACTGGCCCAAAGATGGCCCAGGAGGCCTCTTCTGACTCGCTATGTTTTTACATATCTAGCTGGCTCTATGAGTGAGTGAGAACCAGATCCCAACTGCCTGAGTCTCAGGCCCATGCGCTTAATCACTACACCTTACCGCTCATTGTGCTTTTTCTAAATAAAAAATGAAGACTCACGGTAAACTATTGACTGTAGCTTTACATTCATGTAAATGAGAAAGAAAATGCATTGATCGTAGATCCAAACTTGTCTTTTGCCCCATTGGAAATAAATATCTATTTTTTTGCATAAATCATTCTTCTACACAATTTTATCTGTCAATAATGCTTTTACACTTGGAGTTTACTAACTACTATGGACAGGTATGTATGATTGAAAGCATGATTAAAGCTTTGCTTTAGTGGTGCTTCCAATTTGTATTATGGGCTTCATATATGGCAGTTATAATGGTCTTAATAATGAACTAACTCTTTGTCTTAGCTAGTTTTTCTGTTTAAAAATAGGGCTTCTGTCAGCAAAAGTGTTGCATTATCTTTGACTGACAACTTTATTGTGTATGTTAAGTCAGAAGTCTTGTTGAAGGCATAATTACACCCTGTAAATAAAATGCAAATTAATTAATGATTGAGTCCTAGTGAATGATGTGCTATTATTTTTTAACTTAGGAACATATGTTTTAAAAGAATATGTATTAAGGTAGCTTTGCTTAGTGAGCAAAATCTATTTGTTGTTGTTAGTTGGAGTGGCTATATCATTTTGTTGTTTTTTTTTAATATCGCATCTTCCCTATTGTCCATGACCTGGATATTTGAAGAAGGCAGGGTACAAATCTTTTAAACAGATACTTCAATATATATTTGTGTCGACATACAATTAATATGGCAGTCTGAATTATCTTGTGTATAGTTGACATATAGTTGTACCAATAGAAATACAACACTGGAAGTTGAAGTCCAACACCTACTAAAGTGTTGGATACCTACTTTTAGAAAGTAGGATACCTACTTTCTGTCTTACCCTGTTCTAGTCAGAATCTCAGCATTCTGTGTGGGTGGATAAACTGCACAGAACTCTGCCATGGTTAAGAAATTCCATTTCCGAAAGAACTCATTTGCTCTGTTCATAATTTTTGGATTTCATTTAAATCCTTCTGTTCTGTCAGGTTTTTTGGCATGGTCACAAGACTGATACTTGTTTTTAAGGGAAATACACTTATGAAGCTGCCCTTAGAATTTTAACTGCTTTCTACATATGATGTATTGATTGTTTTGTTTTTATGATATTTTAAAATGTTGTTCTAGTTATTTCCATGAGAAGAAAAATGATATATGTGTTTATTTTGTTTGTTGTATACTGCTTTGTTCACAGTTCTGGAAAGGCAGGGCATAAATACAAACAAAAGGAACAAACAGTGATTAATGCAGAAATAATTAATGCATAAGTAAATAAACAAATGTGAGTATTCTGTCTTTAAGTTGTGGAGTTCGAGGTGGAAAGGTTACTGCTGACAACACAGGTGTTAACTGTAATTAATAATTAGGGCCTTAAATCTGCATAGCATGTGATCAAAAAACACAATCCATATTTAATCATGTAATGGGTTACAACATATCCAGTCAATTTGCTATGTCAGAAATTAGTGCTTAGTTGACATTTATAAATGCTGAGATGAGAATATCATGAAATGGTTACTATACTTGAAAGATCTTTTCTGATATGGTTATCCTGATATGCAATTACAC